>NC_057758.1:7450776-7525504 GCF_004010195.1 Chiloscyllium plagiosum
AACCGCAAGAAATACAAAAATTGCCTCCAGACCTCCCCCTCACTTCCCTCCAAGGCCACAAGGGATCCTTCCATATCCGTCACAAATTCACCTGCACCTCCACACACATCATTTACTTCATCCGGTGCACCAGATGTGGCCTCCTCTATATTGGGGAGACATGCCGCCTACTTGTGGAACGTTTCAGGGAACACCTATGGGACCCCCGCACCAATCAACCCAACCACTCCGTGGCGGAACACTTTAACTTCCCTTCCACTCCGCCAAGGACGTACTGGTCCTTGACCTCCTCCATCGCCAGCCCATGGCAACACGACGCCTGGAGGAAGAGCGCCTCATCTTCCACCTTTGAAACCTCCAACCACAAGGGATGAATTCAGATGTCTTCAGCTTCCTCATTTCCTCTCCCCTCCACATTATCTCAGTCCCAACCCTCGGACTCAGCACTGCCTTCTTGACCTGCAACCTTCTTCCCGATCTCTCCGCCCCAACCCTCTCCGGCCTATCACCCTCACCTTAACCTCCTTCCACCTACCGCATTCCCAACGCCCCTCCCCCAAGTCCCTCCTCCCTACCTTTTAACTTAGTCTGCTTGGCACACCTTCCTCATTCCTGAAGAAGGGGTAATGCCCGAAAAGTCGATTCTTCTGCTCCTTCGATGCTGCCTGACCTGTTGCGCTTTTCCAGCAAAACATTTTAAAGGCTGTTTTCGGCTTTACTCACTGTCGGTGCACTCAAACACTTACACTGGCGTTTATATATCGTAATGCTTTATTTAAAATTCTTTGAAGCAGACAGAACAGAGAAACATTTCTCCCTCCACGGCGAAAGATCCATGATTTTCAGATCCTGACAAATCAAGTGATTTCAGATCTTGACATGATGTTAATTTCAGATTTCTTTCTTCAAGTCAACTTCTCAGTGCAAGATAAAACTTCAAAAGAAAATACTTGCAAGGTGATGCACATTCGTGCGGATTGGTAGATTTCTATTTACTGTTAGTGCATAGGGATGGGAAGAACGGCGCCCTTTTTACCGCATGGTCGACTGCTTCTTATGGAGTCGTTCAGATGTCCAACATGAAAACAAATCTTTCTAGCCATCTCGTCAATGCTGACCAGATAATTGAACCGAATCGACTCCCATTTCCCTGCACCTGGCCCATATCCCTGTAAATCCTTCGTTTTCATGTCCCATCCAAATGTCTTTTAAATGCAGCAACTGTGCCAGGCTCCACCACTTCCTCTCGCAGCTCATTCCATACGCACAGCACCGTCTGTGTGAAAACGTTGCCCCTTCGGTCCCATCTATATCTTTCCCCTCGCAGCCGAAACCTATGCCCTCTAGTTCTGCACACCTCACCCTACCCCACACCTTGTCTATTTATCTTATCCATGCCCCGTGTAATTTTATAAACCTTTCCAAGTTCGCCCCTCAGCCTCCGAAGCTCCAGGAAAATAAACCGTAGTCTGTTCACCCTCTCCCTATCGCTCAAACCCTCCAACCTTGGCACATCCTTGTAAATCGTTACTGAACCCTTTCAGGTTTCACAGCATGTTCCTAATAGGAAGGTGACAAAAATTGCATGCAATATTCTAAACTTGGCCTAACCAATATCCTGCAGAGTAATATCGTGACCTCCCAACTCCAATACCCAATGCTTTGACCAATAAAGGAAAGCCCTTTCACTGTTCTGCTTACCCCTGCAGCTCTATTTTGTAGGAGCTACGAACCTGCAAACTTACTAATTACACCTCCCAAGTTCACATCCAAATCATTCATATAAATAATGAAAAGTAGTGGACCCTGCACTGATCTTTGTGTCGCTCCACTGGTCACGAGACCTCCAGCCTGAAAAACAACCATCCACCACCACCCTCTTCGAACCAATTCTTTATCCAAATGCCTAGTCCTCCCTGTTTTCCATGAGATCGAACCTTGCTAACCAATCGCCCATGGGGAACCTTGTCGAACGCCTGACTGAAGTCCATGCAGATCACATCTACTGCACTGCCCACATCAATCATCTTTGTTATTTCTTCAAAAACCTTAATTATGTTTGTGAGACGTGATTTCCCACGCACAAAGTCATGCTGACTATCCATAATCAGTCCTTCCTTTTTAAATAAATATAAATTCTGTGCCCTCCACCGATGCCAAGCTCACTGGTCTAAGGTTCCCTGGTTTTTCCTTACCACCTTGCTTAAAGCGTGACACCATATTAGTCAACCTCTGGTCTGCCGGCACCTCACCTGTGACTATCTATGATAAAAATATCTCATAGAACATAGAACATAGAACATAGAAGATCACTTCCCTAGCTTCCCAGATATCTCGGGTACACCAAATGAATTCCTGGGAATTTATCCACCTTTATGCATTTCAAGCCAATAAATACCTCCTCCTCTGTAATATGAACATTTTTCAAGATGGCACCATCTACTTCCCCACATTCTATATCTTCCATGTCATTCTCCACACGAAACACTGGTACAAAATACGTGGTGAATATCTCCCCAATCTCGTGCGGCTCCAAACGAAGACTGCCTTGCTCATCTTTGAAGGGCACTATTCTCTCTATAGTTACCCTTTTGTCCTTAATGTATTTATAACAACCCTCTGGATTCTCCGTCAGCCTACTTGCCAAAGCTATTTCTCTAGCCATCCAGCATTCCCTGGACCTACCTGCTTTTCCTTTCACCCTAATAGGAATATACTTCCTCTGGACTCTCGGTATCTCATTTCTGAAAGCTTCGCATTTTCCAGCTGTCCCTTTACCTGCGAACATCTGCCCCCCTCCCCACCGCACCACACTCAAATTGGCTTTTGAAAGTTTTTGCCTAACACCCTCAAAATTGGCCTTCCTCCAATATAGGCCTTCAGCTTTCAGATCCTGTCTAACCTTTTCCATCACTCTTTAAAATCTAAGATAATTATAGTCGCTGGCCTCAAAGTGCTCTCCCAGTGACACCTCAGTCACCTGTTCGAACTTATTTCTCAAGAATGGGTCAGGTTTTGCACCTTCCCTAGTAGGAACAGCCACATACTGAATCAGAAAGTTTTTTTGCAACCACTTAACACATTCCTCTCCATCAGAACCCTTCACACTATGGCAGTCCCAGTCTATGTTTGTAAATTTAAAATTCCCTACCATAACCACCCGATTATTCTCAGAGATTAGTGAAAATTCTTTACAAATTTGTTTTTCAATTTTCCACTGACTATTAGCGGGTCTATTTTGTAATCCCAATAAGGTGATCATCAGTTTCATATTTCCCAGTTCCACCTAAATAATGTCACTGGATGTATTCCCAGGGGTATCCTAAGTACAGTAAGTAACGCTCTCCCTTATAAACGTTGCTATACCTCCCCGCGTCCCCCCCCCCCCCTTCATCTTGACCCCATTTCCAGCCGTCCTAAAGCATTTTGTCGCCTGGAACATTAAGCTGCCAGTCCTAAGCATCCCCAAGTCACGCTTCTGTAATGGATATGCTATCCCAGCGCTATGTTCCTCCTCATGTGCTAATTGCATCTGCCTTCACTTTTCGGCCTCTTGCATTGAAGTAATTGCAGTTTAAGTTATCAGTCCAGTCTTGTTCTCTGCTTGGTTCCTTCCTGCCCTGAAATTTTGACTTGTTTCATTTCCCAACCACACAAGTCTTAGACTGATCTCTTTCCTCACTATCGCCCTGGGTTCTCCCACGCAGCCAACCTCCCGCCCCCCACCCATGCAAGTCCTTAATGGAATGGGAGGGAGAGTTAAAGTGTTCAGCCACAAATCTTTTAGCCATGTCCTGAAGCAGATTCGCTACCACACCCGCATCATCTTCCTCAGTGCCTGCCTACTGATTCCGTATGGACTCCTGATACCGCACAGTGTCTGAACACTTCAACTCCCCCTCTCATTCCACCAAGGACAAGTACGTCCTGGGTCTCCTCCATCGCAAAACCCTTACCACCCAACTCTTGGATGAAGAATGCCACATCTTCCGCCTTGGAGCCTACAACCACACAGACTTAATGTGGGATTTCACCAGTTTCCCCTTCCATTAGGTTATCTTAGTCCAAGCACCACACTCTCAATTCTGACCTCCAACATTTGCTATTCTCACTTTCTCCTGGGTGGATGTTATATTCGCATGATGTTACCAAATATGTACTGTATCACAAAACAAGGCATCTCACAACCTGATATTAATTTAATGCCTCATCACATTGTCAGCTCTTGCCTGTAAATCACCTTTTGTTGATTGTAAACATTATGAAATGGCATCATTCAGTTAACCAGACAAATGAGTGCGCCAAACTGAGTCAGTCAATGATGACAAACAAACGCAGACATTGCGAGAAAAGTTCAGTGGGTCTGGCAGCATCGGTGGAGAGATATCAAAATGTATTTTTCGGGTCAAGGGGCCCTTCCTCTGAACAGTTACCAATGTTACTGTTTTTGTACACAGCGGGAGACCTGGGATTCACTTTCTAGAAACTGTTCCCATCCCTGGATTCATTTCACGAACGTGCAATTCTTGCAAGTCAGCAATTTAATCCTGAATGAGCAAAGAACAGAAAATCAATAAAATGCTTCCAGATGATTTCCCACAGGAGGATGGTTCAGTCTGGGTGAAGCTCCATCTTCATTCAGTGAAAGATGAGGAGCAGCAGCACCTTCTCTGGGCACCAATCAGCAGCTACATTGTCCAACTTCTGCATTCAGACCTTCGGAGTGCGCTGATTGGCTGCAGGACCAGCTTACGTCCGGTCGTCCATGGATTCCCATTTGCCAACGGCGATGCGAGTCAATGGAGGGCTCAAACTGCCCTCCACATGCGCGATTCTGATGTTTAGCGGAATGAATATGTTTATTTGTTTGTAAATAAATCAATACATCGAGCTTCTCCATCCCAGTGCATCCCCATTATTCCTTTGGGCAACTGGGACTTTGCAACCTGCCAACGCTCTGTGTACAATCATCCAGATCAATGAACGCAGGAGCAATCGCGATTGAAAGTAATGGATGCTCAGGGTTTTTCAGAATGGATTCCTTAAAGTGTGGAAACAGGCCCTTCAACCCAACAAGTCCACACCGACCCTCCGAAGAGTAATCCACCTAGACCCATGCCCCTCTGACTAACGCACCAAACACTATGGGCGACTTATCACGGCCAATTTACCTGACCTGCACATCTTTGAAGAAGAAAACCCACACAGAGAAGGGGAGAACGTGCAAACTCCACACAGACGGTCGCCCGAGGCTGGATTTGAACCCAGCTCCATTGTGCTGCGAAGCAGCAGTGCTAACCACTGAGCCAAGCCAGGTGTGGAAGCAAATTCTGATTTTTGATGAGACATTAGTGTGAGTTTAATCCGGGAGTTAGTATTGCGGAACATATTTTAATCAAATGGAGAAGAGCATTTTTGTACTTGATGTCTGTTACACTGGCTCCTGTATCTTTCTATCTCTGGGTCTGTCGCTCAAACAGATCACTGCTTCACAACTCAGTTCTGTTCAACTGCTGGATCTCAGCTTCCTCGTGTATGGGAAAAACCAGGAGTAATCTTTGTGCAATTAGAGATCTTTATCACTCTATCCCTCCCCATTGAGCTCTCTGATGCTATTGCTAGAGGAATCTCACCTCAACACTAATGTCGGAACTTGAGATTGAGGAGCAGGCGTCTGCAATTCAAGCCTTTTCCACCCTTTAACTGACTGCGGTTGATCACACCTCAGCCCTAACTCCACATGTCAATCAGTTAGTAGTTAAAACTTTGCCTGTGTCCTCATTTCAGTTTAATCAATGCACTGACATCTAACACACTGTGAGGAATGAATTCCATCGTTAGAAAACCAGTTGAGGGAATAATTCCTCCTCATCATTCTTTTAAATCTGATGCCTCTTAGCCTGAATCTGTTCTATTCTCTCATGGTCCATGGGCGTAGCAGTCTGGGATAGAATAAATTCCCTATTCCTTCTGGCTCCTGAAAAAGTGGGGTGAGCTGCCTTCTTGAACCGCTGCAGGCCACGTGCTGTGGGTTAGCCCACAATGCCCTTGGGGAGGGAATTCCTGCAGTTTAATGCATTGACGCTGAAGGAATTGCTGATATATTTCCTGGGTGGTGCCGAGCTTGAGAGGAACTTGCAGGGCTGGGGCTCCCATGTATCTACTGGTATTACCCTTCCTTATGTAAGAGGTCGTGAATTTGGAAGATACTGTCTGAGGATCGTTGTTGACTTTTTGCATTACATTTTGCAGATCGTCCCCACTGCTGCTTCTGAATGTCCATGGTGGAAGGAGTGGACGTGATACCAATTAAGCAGGCCTGGTTGGTGTTAAGTTTTAGTGTTGTTGGAGCTGCAGCCATTCCGGCAAGTGGGACATCACACTCCCTGACAGTCAACAGCAAGACAAAAATGATGTTATCTGTGTTTTCTCTCACTCCCTCTGAGTCTTTCTGTTGCCCTTTCTGTCTCTCAATTGCCAAGTCTCTTGACTCTTTCTTTCTCTTGCTCAATTTCTATCCCTCGCTCTCTGTTGTCTTGATCTCTCTCACAGATCCTCTCTCTGGATAAATGCAAGTCATTGTATTTTGGTACAACAGGCATGGGTAGCTCTTCTACAATTAATAGCGGGGCTTTAGGTAGTGTTGTAGAACAGAGGGACCGATAAGTTCACGTTCATTGTTCTTTAAAGGTTTGTGTCACAGATGGACAGGATGGTTAAACTGGTGTTTGGCACTCTTGATTTCATTGGCCAGTCCTTTGAGATTGTACAGGATATTGGTGAGGCCTCCTCTGGTCGCCCAGTTATAGGAATGATGTTATCAAGGTGAAGGGGGTTCAGAAGAGATTTACCCGGATTGTGCTGAGTCTGGTACGTTTGAGTCATCAGGATAGGCTGGGACTTTTGTCACAGGAGCATAGGAGGTTGAGAGTGGTGATCAGACTTAAGTTTGGAAAAGAATGGGAGGCATAGATCAAGTTGATGATGGTTCTCTTTTCCCGAAGGTGGGAATTTCAAGAGTAGGGGGCACATTTTTGAGGAGAGAAATTTAAAGCAGACTTCAGAGATAATTTTCTTACTTCGAGAGTGGTTCGTGTGTGGAATGAATTTTTTAATGAAGTAGTTGATGTGCGTACAATTGCAACATTTAAATTACATTTGGATGGATATATGAACAAGAAAGGTTTGGAGGAATATGGGACAGCGGCAGGCAGGTGGGACTAGTTTAGTTTGGGATTATGTTTGGCATCGACAGCTTGGACTGATCGGTCTGTTTCAGTCCTCTATGTCTATCTGTCCATTTCTCTCTCTCTCTCCCTCTGAGAACAACAGTGTTGTTCTGACATGGATCAGAACTGTCCAGAATCCCACGCTGCCATTTCCTGGCCCGATGTGACCTGGGCTGGAGTCCAAGTGCCCAGGCTGTGTCTTTCCATGCCCATTCCTCTTTGGCTAAGATGTTCCAGACTAATGCAGGGGGTACAGGGTGGAATGAGGTGTAAACTGACTGTCACATCACACAGCTAATCACACATAGCGCATCAGGAGTTGTGAACACACAGGTTTGCGATCTCTCTCAGTCTACCCTCGATCTGCTTCGCTCACTGAGTGTCTCCCTTTCTTGCTGTCATTATGTGTAACCCTCCATCTCTCTGTCTGTCTTGATCTATGCCACAGTCCGTCTTCCCTTGTCTCACTGACCTTCTCTCTTTCTCTAACAATAGCTATCTTTCTCTCTCACTGCCTCTCCCTTTCTGTCTTATAGTTTGACATTGTCATCTCACTGCCCTCTTAATAATGGCTCTCAATCCTTTCTTTCTCTCACATATTCTGTCCATCCTTCTCTCTATCTCTAATTCACGGTCTCTACCTCTCGAGCAACAACAACGTCATACTTTGCATACCATTAGCTCTCCTCAAACACAATTTTTTCATTCTTCATTTCCCAGACACTCACTGAGTAAAGTGATCTGCCTACTGCAATGCCAGCTTCTCCATCTGTCTCTCTTTCTACTTCACCATTCATCCCTGCACTCTGAATCTCGGTCCTAGATAGTGCAAAGGACAACGTACCTAACGCACCGTGACGCCCAGTCGCAGAGCGGGGAAAGGATAGTGTATCTAACACCATGATACCCAGCTGCAGAGCGGGAAAAGGATAGTGTGTCTAAAGTCGTGACATCAGTCCCAAAGCGGGGAACGAAAATGTAACTCATGCACTCTGACTCCCGTTCCCAAAGGGTGGAAAGGACAATATATCTAACGCACTGTGACACCCAGTTGCAGAGCGGGGAAGGATAGTGTGTCTAATGCACCAGGATGCCAGTCTCAAAGGGGGAAAGGACAGTGCATCTGATGCATTGTAACCCCCGATTCCAGAGGAGAGGAAGGACTCTCTACCTAATGTGCTGTAACCTCCGGTCCCAGAGTGGGGAAAAGACAAGCATGCAATGCAATCTGACTCCCGATTAAGGAGGAGGGAAACAAAAGTGTATCGAATGCATATGACCTCTGGCTCCAGGGGAGTGAAAGGACGGTGTAATTCACTGTGAATATTGCTTCTTTTGTGGTAAATTTATAATATGGGACTCAGTGAATGAGACCCTGGAGCGAGTTTACAATCTGTCAAACTGGTTAGCTCATGGTCCACCTCACTTCTGGACCAGATAGTTCGTATTTCTCAACCAACAGTACAATGCAAGAACAGTCCCTTTGGCCGTCCAAGCCTGCGCCACCATACAAAAACAGTCTTCCCTTGCAGGGTCCATATACCTCCCTTCTCTTCCTATCCATGTGCTTCTTGAATGATTCCATTGCGTCAGCTTCCACCACCTCATCTGGCAACAGCCTCCAGGCACTCAACATCGTTTATGGAAAATTTGCCTCACGCAATTCTTTTAAACGTCCCCCACCTCATACCTTGAACCTGCGTGGCCTAATAATTGATCCCCTCCACCCCGGGAAAAAAGCTTATTTTCCACTCTATCCATGCCATTCCCAATCTTGTAAACTTCTATTAGATTGCCCTCATTCTCCTGCGATCCAGTGTAAACAAACCTCGTCTCGCCAAACTTGCTCTATCGCTAAAATCTGCCACAGCACACAACATCCTGGTAAACCTTTTCCATATCCTATCCAAACGATCCACATCCTTCGGATAGTGTGGAATCAGAGCTGTCTGCAATATTTCAAGTGCGGCCTAATTTAAGCTGCAGTTTAACTTTGTCGAAGAGTGTGGTGCTGCCAAAACCCCAGCCAGTCAGGCTGCGTCCGAGGAGCAGGAGAATCGATGTTTCGGGCATGAGTCCTTCATCAGGAATGAGGCTAGTGGACCAAAGGGGCAGAGAGATAAATGGGAGTTCTATGTGTCTGGGTGGGTGGGGGGAGGTAGCTCAGAGTGCGATAGGCGAAGTGGGAGTGAAAACGAAAGGTCAGGGGGGATTGGGGCCGATTGGTGGGAAAGAAGATGGACAGGTGGGACAGGTCAAGAAAGCGGTGAAGAGTTGGAGGGATGGATCGGGGATAAGGTGGGGGAGGGAAAATAAGGGAACTGGTGAAATCCACATTGATCCCCTGTGGTTGTGGTGTCTCAATGTGGAAAATGAGGCATTCTTCCTCCAGGTGTCTGGCGGTTAGAGTTTGGCGATGGAGGAGGCCTAGGACTTACATGTCTTTGGCGGAGTGAGTGTAGAAGTTAAAGTGTTAGACTACGAAGTGGTGTGGTTGGTTGATGCGGGTGTCCCAGAGATGTTCTCTGAAACCTTTCGCAAGTTGGTGTCCTGTCTCCCCAAAGTAGAGGAGACCACATCAGGAGCAATGGACATGAACATGTGTCGAAGTACAGGTAAATCTCTGTCAGATGTGAAAGGATCCTTCTGGACCTTCGACGGAGGTAAGCAAGGAGGTGTGTGTGCAGTATGTGCAATTCTTGCCTTGGCTGGGGAATGTGCCTCGGCTGCAGGGTGGGATGGTGGGGTGGGGAGTGCTTGGACCTAACAAGTGGGTCGCGGAGGGAATGGTCTTTACAGAAAATAAAAGGAGTGGGCAAAATATCCCAGGCGGTAGGGTCTGTGTGAAGGTGGTGGAAATGGTGGAGATGTATCTGGAGGTTGGTGAGCTGGAAGGTGAGGGCAGGCGTGGTTCTGTTGTTGCAGGTGGAAGGGTAGTGTTCAAGGGCAGAGATGTGGGAAGTGGATGAAATGCACTAGAGGGCATTGTCGGCCACGTAGGAGGGGAAATTGTGGTCTTCCTCCTCGCAGCATAACTTGGCTATCCTTATCCTCAATGTGCCGACAATTATGGCAAGCATACCCTCAGCATTTTTCCCAACTACCTTATTTACCTGCGCTGACACATTCAGTGATCGATGGACTCACATACCCAGACCCCTCCGCAAATCCATACTCCGAAGGATTCAGATATCCACTCTATAATTTCCACCTGCAGTTGACATTTCAAAATGCATCACAACACATTTCACAGGATTAAACACCATCTTCCATTTTTTCTGACGGTGCCTCCAACTGTTCGGTATCCTCCAGTATCCTCTGACAATCCTCCTCACGATCTGCAGCTTCACCAATCTTTGTATCGTTTGCATACTTACTAATTAGACAAGCTACATTTCCCTCCAAATCATTCACATCGATCAAGAATAGCAGAGGTCTCATCGCCAAACCCTGTGGAATACCACCAGTTAAAACTATCCATTGTAAAAAAAGCATTCTTCCATCGCTACCCTGCCTCCTCCAACCAAGGCAGAGCTGTATCTTTATGCCAGCACTCTCCAATTCCATGTGATGCCAACTTTTGTACCAGTCTGCCATAAGGGACCTTATCAAAGGCTTTACCGAACACCATTTGAACAACGTCAATTACCTTTCCCTCATCAATCATCTTCATCACCGACTCAAAAGGAGGTGGCGGTGGGAGGCCATTGTCAAGTGGTATAATTGATGAACTGTTCATCCACAAACACAGGCAATATTCTGGGGAGCCAGTTCCAGTCCTGCCGTGACGGATGGTAGAATTTGCATTTGATAAATATCTGGAATTAAGGACTGAATAATGATCATGAATCCAGTGCTGTAAAACCCATCTGGTTCACAAATATCTTTCAGAGAATTAAATTGCCATCCATGCCCAGTCTGGCCTGTATGTGACTCCAGAACCACAGCAATGTGGTGGACACTCAACTGCCCTCTGGGCAATTAGGGATGGAAATAGTTGCTGGTCTCGCCAGTGTCACCCTCATCCAAGGAATGAATACATAAAAACTTGATTCATGTTAGCGAGGAGAAAGTGAGGACTGCACATGCTGGAGATCAGAGCTGAATAATGTGTTGCTGAAAAAGCGCAACAGGTCAGGCAGCATCAAAGGAGCAGGAGAATCGACGTTTCGGGCATAAGCCCTTCTTCAGGAATGAGGAGGGTGTGCCAAGCAGGCTAAGGTAAAAGGTAGGGAGGAGGGACTTGGGGGAGGGGCGTTGGGAATGCGATATGTGGAAGGACGTTAAGGTGAGGATGATAGGACAGAGAGGGGGTGGGGGCGGAGAGGTCGGGAAGGACATTGCAGGACAAGACGGCGGTGCTGAGTCCGATGGTTTGGACTAAGAAAAGGTGGTGGGAGAGCAAATGAGGAAGCTGGAGAAATCTGCATTCATCTCTTGTGGTTGGAGGTTTCCTAGGTGGAAGATGAGGTACTCTTCCTCCAGGCGTCGTGTTGCCATGATCTGGCGATGGAGGAGGCCAAGGACCTGCATGTTCTTGCCGGAGTCGGAGGGGAAGTCAAAGAGTTCAGTCAGGGGCCGGTTGGGTTGGTTGGTGCGGGTGTCCCAGAGGTGTTCTCTGAAACGTTCCGCAAGTAGGTGGTCTGTCTCGTCAATGTAGAGGAGCCAATTCGGGTGCAGTGGATGCAGTAAATGATGTGTGTGGAGGTGCATGTGAATTTGTGACAGATATGTAATGATTCCTTGGGGCCTTGGAGGGAAGTGAGGGGGGAGGTGTGGGCACAAGGTTTGCATTTCTTGCATTTGCAGGGGAAGGTGCCAGGAGTGGAGGTTGGGATGGCGGGGGTGTGCACCTGACGAGGGAGTCGCGGAGGGAGAGGTCCTTCGGGAACGCTGATAAGGGAGGGGATGGAAATATATCCCTGGTGGTGGGGTCTGTTTGGAGGTGGCGGAAATGACGAAGAAAGATACGATGTATCTGGAGATTGGTGATGTGGTCGGTGAGGACCAGTGGGGTTCTGTCCTGGTGGCGTTTGGAGGGGCGTGGATCAAGGGCGGAAGTGCGAAATGTGCAGGAGATGCGGTGGAGGCATCATCAACCACCTCTGAGGGGAAATTGCGGTCTTTGAAGAAGGAGTTGTTCGGTATTTTAATTGGTCCTCCTGGGAGCAGGTGCGGCAGAGGCGAAGGAATTCTGAATATGGGATTGCGTTTTTAAAGGGGGCAGGGAGGGAGGAGGTGTAATCTACGTAGCTGTGTGAGTCGATCAGTTTATAGTAAACGTCCGTGTTGAGTCGGTCGTCCAAGATAGAAATGGAGAGGTCTAGAAAGGAGAGGGCGGAGTCTGAGACTGTCCAGGTAAATTTGAGGTCGGTGTGGAAGGTGTTAGTAAAGTGGATGACCTGTTCAACCTCCTCGTGGGAGCACGAGGTCGCGCCAATACAGTCATCGAGGTAGCGGAGGAAAAGGCGGGGGATGGTGTCAGTGCAGCTGCAGAAGATGGACTGTTCCACATATACGACGAAGAGGCAGGTATAGCTGTGGCCCATGCGTGTTCGCATGTCTACTCCTTTGGTTTGGAGGAAGTGGGAGGATTGGAAAGAGAAGTTGTTCAGAGTGAGGACCAGTTTAGTCAGTCGACGGAGGGTGTCAGTGGAAGGCTACTGATTAGTTCAACGGACTTTGTGTCCTTCGTGATGGGGGATGGAGGTGAAGATAAGTCGTTGGGGGCCGGGGGAGCGAAAATCATGGAGGAGGTGGAGGGCATGTGTGGTGTCCCGAAAGTTGGTGGGGAGTTAATGGACTAAGAGGGAACAAGACCGTGTTGAGGTATGCGGAGATGAGTTCGGTGGGTCAGGAGCAGGCTGTGACAATGGGTCGGCCGGGGTATTCAGGTTTGTAGATTTTGGGCGGGAGATAGAAACGGGCTGTGCGTTGTGGGACTATGAGGTTGGACGCGGTGAATGGGAGATTCCCTGAGGTGATGAGGTTATGAATGGTCTGGGAGATGATGGTTTGGTGGTGCGAGGTGGGGTCATGGTCAAGTGGACAGTAGAAGGAGGTGTCCACGAGCTGGCATTTAGCCTCAGCAATGTAAAGTTCGGTGCGTCAAACTACCGCCGTGCCTCCCTTGTCTGTCGGTTTGATAGTGAGGTTGGGGTTGGAGCGGAGGGAGTGGAGGGCTGCACGTTGTGAGGGTGAGAGGTTGGAGTGGGTGAGAGGGGTGGACAGGTTGAGGCGGACAACGTCATGCTCCAACGAGGAGGTTGAACAGTTCATCCACATTATTTGCACCTTCCATCCCGACCACAAATTTTCCTGGACCGTCTCAGACTCCTCCCTCCCCTTCCTAGACCTCTCCATTTCTATCTTGGACGACCGACTCACACGGTCATTTACTGTAAACCGACCGACTCCCACAGCTACCTAGATTACACCTCCTCCACCCTGCCCCCTGTAAAAACGCCATCCCATATTCAGAATTCCTTCGCCTCCGCCGCATCTGCTCCCAGGACAACCAATTCAAATACCGTACAACCCAGATGGCCTCCTTTCTCAAATACCGCAATTTCCCCTCAGGGGTGGTTGACGATGCTCTCCACCGCATCTCCGCCACTTCCCGCTCCTCCGCCCTTGAACCCCGCCCCTCCAATCGCCACCAGGACAGAATCCCACTGGTCCTCACCTCCCCACCCCACTAAATTCCAGATACATCGCATCATCCTTCGTCATTTCCGCCACCTCCAAACAGACCCCACCACCAAGGATATATTTCCCTCACCTCCCCTATCAGTATTCCGGAAAGACCACTCCCTCCGTGACTCCCTCATTCGGTGCACACCCCCCAACTCAACGTCCACTCCCAGCACCTTCCCCTGCAAACGCAAGAAATGCAAAACGTGCGCGCACACCTCCCCCTCACTTCTCCCCAAGGCCCCAAGTTATCCTAACATATCTGTCACAAATTCACATGCACCTCCACACACATCATTTACTGCATCCGCTGCACACGATGTGGCCTCCTCTACATTGGGCAGACAGGCCACCTACTTGCGGAACGTTTCAGAGAACACCTCAGGGACACCCGCACCAACCAATCCAACAGACCGGTGGCTAACCACTTTAATCCCCCGTCCCACTCCGCCAAGGACATGCACGTCCTTGACCTCCTTCATCTCCAGACCATAGCAACCCGACGCCTGGAGTAAGAGCGCCTCACCTTCTGCCTAGGATCCCTCCAACTTCAAGGGATGAATGCAGATTTCTCCAGCTTACTCATTGTCCCCCCCCCCCCCACCCCTTCTCCCCCCCCCCCCCCCCACCTTTTCTCAGTCCCAACCCTCGGACTCAGCACCGACTTCTTTACCTGCAATCTTCTTTCCGAGCTCTCCGCCCCCACCCCCTCTCCGGCCTATCACCCTCACCTTAACCTCCTTCCACCTATCGCATTCCCAACACCCCTCCGCCAAGTCCCTCCTCCCACCTTTTATCTTAGCCTGCTTGGCACACCCTCCTCATGCATGAAGAATAGCTTATGCCCGAAACGTCGATTCTCATGCTCCTTTGATGCTACCTGACCTGCTGCGCTTTTCCAGCAACACATTTTTCAGCTCTTGTTAGCGAGGCACAACCTCACTAGTACAAATCCATGCAATCATGAACATGTCAATTTACTCCTAACGTTGGTCCCTGAGAATCTTTTCCAATAATTTCACTAACACTGATGTGCGATTTACAGGTCTGTCATTTCCAGGATTACCCCTACTGCCCTTCTTCAATGATGGGACTAGATTGGCTATTCTCCAAATCTCTGGGACATCACCTGTGACAAAAGAGTACACAAACATATCTGTCAATGCTCTGACTTGTTCTCTTGCCTTCATCAATATTTTGGTATAGAATCCTTTTTAATATGCATGACACCTCATTCTTTTTATTAGTAACTTGTCTTTGAAACCTGACGTTCCCTTCCCTGAGATCATCCTCCACCAATTCCATCTCATTGCTGAATATTGAGACAAAGTATTCGTGTCAGATCTCACCAAACTCTTTTGGTTACACCCATGTATTCCCTCCATAGTCTTTGAGTTAGCCAACTCTTTCCCTGGTTACATTCTTGCTTTTTTTTATATGGATACAAAGCCTTTGAATTCTCCTTCATCTATTTGCTAACGACGTTTTATGACCCCTTTTAGTCTTTCTAATTAATTGTTTACGTTCTTTCCCACTTTACTTACACACTTCATTGTCTTCATAAGTTCCCATTCTCCTCGACCTTCCAAAAACTTCCTTTCTCTTCCTGACTAAGGTCTCAACATCCCTGGTCATCCGAGGTTCATATAAATTGCCATACACCTCCCTCATTCTCCCAGGTATGTGCCACTCATGAAATCTTGTCAACTGCTGTTTGATATAATCCCAAATGTCCTATGTCGATTTATCCTCAAATACCTGCTTGCAAAATTTTCCAGTTCCTTCCTAATATTTTTGCAGTTTGCCTTCTCCCAAATTAAGAGGACAGCTGTTATCACTATCCGTGAATATCTTTGAGTCATAGAGTAATGGAGATGTACAGCAAGGAAACAGAAACTTCGGTGCAACCCGTACATGCTGACCAGATACCCAAACCCAATTTAGTCCCACCTGCCGGCACCCGTCCCATATCCCTCCAAACCCTTCTTATTCATATACCAATCCAAATGCCTCTTAAATGTTGCAATTGTACCAGTCTCCACCACTTCCTCTGGCAGGTCATTCCATACAGGTGCCAACCTCTGCGTGAAACGTTTGCCCCTGAGGTATTTTTTATATCTTTCCTCTCTCACCCTAAATCTGTGCCCTCTAATTCTGGACTCGATGAACCCAGGAAAAAGACTTTGCCTAATTAATCTATCCATGCCACTCATAATTTAGTAAACCTCTATGAGGTCACCCCTCAGTCTCCGATGCTCCAGGGAAAGCAGCTCCAGACTATCCAGCCTCTCCCTATAGCTCAAATCCTCATATCCTGGCAACATCGTTGTGAATCTTTTCTGAACCCTTTCAAGTTTCACAACATATTTCTGATAAGAAGGAGACCTGAATTGCGCGCAATATTCCAACAGTGGCCTAACCAATGTTATTTCCAGCCGCAACATGACCTTCCAACCGCTGTACTCAATATACTGACCAATAAAGGAAAGCATACAAAACGCCTTATTTCACTATCCTATCTACCTGCGACTCCACTTTCAAGGACCAGCGCTCCAAGGTCTCTTTGTTCAGCAACACTCCCTTCGGACCTTACCATTAACTGTAAAATTATTTTAAGATTTCCTTTCCCAAAATGCAGCACCTCGCATTTATCTGAATTAAACTCCATCTGCCACTTCTCAGCTCATTGGCCCATCTGGTCCAGATCCTGTTGTAATCTGAGGTAACCCTCTTCGCTGTCCACTAAATTTCCAATTTTGGTGTCACCTGCAAACATGCTAACTGTACCACTTATGCTCGCATCCAAATCATTTATGTAAATGACAAAAATAGAGGACCCAGCACCGATCCTTGTGGCACTCCACTGGTCATCGCCCTCCAATCTGAAAAACAATCCGCTGCCACCACCCTCTATCTTCGACGTTTGAGCTAGTTCTGTAACCAAATGGTTAGTTCTCCCTGTATTCCGTGAGATCTAACCTTGCTAATCAGTCTTCCATGGGGAACCGTGACGAACGCCTTACTGAAGTCCATACAGATCACATCTACTGCACTGCCCTCATCAATCGTCTTTGTTATTTCTTCAAAAAGACTCAATCAAGTTTGCGAAACATGCTTACCCATACACAACGCTATATTGATTTTCCCTCATCAGTCCTTGCCTATCCAGGCACTAAGTTGAAAATGTGTTGCTGGAAAAGCGCAGCAGGTCAGGCAGCATCCAGGGAACAGGAGAATCCACGTTTCAGGCACAAGCCCTTCTTCAGGAAGCCCTCCTATCCAGACACTAAGACAACGGTGAGGTTGGGATTCGAAACCACGTTTGCAGAGCACAAGGGATGAGCAGTTCATCGCCTTAACCACTCGACCACCTCGGCCTACATGAAAGTCCTCGGTATTATCGCCACTTCTCCCAAAATTCTCCCACAGTGAAATTTCACTTACCTGGCCTGATTCAATTCCGAAACTCAGGTCCCTTCCTTGGTTGGACAGTTTATCTATTGTGTCAAGAATCCCTCCTGAACGAATCTTACAAATTCTACCCATCCAAGTTCCTCGCACGTCGGGGAAGTTAAAATCACCCACCACAACAACACTGCTTTTACATTTTTCCAGGATCTGTCTACATGTTCTCTCCTCTCTCGTCTGCTGGTCATTGGGAGGCCTGTAGTATACACCCAGCATTGTGATTTCACATTTTCTATTCCCGAGTTTTAAGAAATTAATCTTGCACTGACCTTGCTTCTTTGAATCTGCTCTTGAGATGTTTATAATACACCAGGAATTATTTCTTCACCGGGAACTAGATCCTTCTCCTCCACCCATTTTATAATGCCCTGCAGAGACATGCCATTTCTCCATCTAAAGCCGAGTACTGATTTTACCAATTTCACCGGGTGTGGAATGGTTCGAGTCCCATGCAGGGACGTGGAGGCTTCAGGCTCCATTTCCAGCCAAGCACTGAATTAAACAATTTCACCCAATGTGGGACTTTTGAAGACGCAGATAGGGAGATTTAGATGCAATCCCGATCTCAACCTCATATTTGTTGATGCTTCATGGAGTCTGGAATTGAGAACCCCCACATGCATGAACGTCCACAGCAGGAAAGTACCAGGTTCCATCTTGGCCTAGTACTGCCGAGAATACCAATCTCATTCCTAACCTGAGAGATCAAAAACCCAGTAATCGTTGGAAATTGACATACTGGTCTCCTGTTTTGAAGCAAGCCAGGTGACTCAGACCAGTATGCCTCATCTGCCAGTTTTCCTGACTTTTCCTTCCGGTACAGACAAAGACCAACAATGTAGGGAAACATATACCAAGGCATCATTTTGGGGAGTTGAGCTTACAATGATGTGAAACTCACAGCTACATACATGTACACACAGAGCAGCAGTGTCCCAGGCTCGCTTCTCGGGCCCTTTCGGAAACTGAGTTCACACATGATGATGTGGGATGAATTGAGACCCACAGCAATGGGACGTTTAGGTCTGAGATTCAGATCCTGGGCCGAGTATTTACAGTTGACCTAGGGTTAGCTGAACCACACAAATCAGCGATAGAGAGCGCCGACTGAATCTTGGGCCTAACCATGACTTGGCCAACTTCACCCCTGGTGTCGGTTGGATGGAATAACCTTCCGCACTGCCCACACCATCACACAAAGAGCAGGCACATAAAGGCTCAAGTTGTGGCCTGGGCCGAGTCAGCCAATGTCATTCGTGCTGGTGCATAAACTGAGCCACATCCCATTCAAGATCAAGTTTCTGGTGTGCTGGTTTGGGCACTGTGTTTGGGGATGGAGTTTGTGGTGTGCTGGTTGGGGCACAGTGTTTGGGGTGGAGGTTGGGGTGTGCTGGGCGGGGCACAGTTTTGGGGCGGGATTTGCTATGTGCTGGACGGGTCATCGTGTTTTGGGGTGGAGTTCGGTGTATGCAGGGCAGGGCACTGTGTTTGGGGTGGAGTTTGCGGTGTGCTGGGCTGGACACAGTGTTTGGGGTGGGGTTTGGTGTTGGAGATTGGGGCATGCTGGGCGGCGCACAATGTTTGGGGGTGGAGTTGTAGGATGTGTTGAGAAACAGAGTTTGGGAGTGGAGTAATGGGGTGTGCTGGAGAATAGTGTTTGGCGGTGGAGTTATGGGGAGTGCTGGGGAACAGTGTTTGGGGGTGGGGTTTGTGGTGTGCTGGGCGGGTCACAGTGTTTGGGGTGGAGATGGAGTATGCTGGGCGGTACACAGTAGTGAGGGCGGAGTTTGAGGAGTTGGCTCTGTCCAATGGAAAACTGAAAATAGCAAAGTATTGGAGAGCACAGCGAGTCAAGGGCTGTATCCATGGAGTGCGAGAAAGCTCACGTTTTGAGTGTAGATGTTGATGTGTGGAGGGAGCAGTCTTTATGCAACATTGCTGGGGGGATGCTTGGACTGCTGGGGCTTAGAAAGGATGTTGATAATTCAGATTAAATGATCAGACTGTGTAAATGCTAGAATAACTGTGTGTCTATCTGCCAAACTGGCAAGAGTAGACCGTCCTACTGGTGTGGGCACGATGGGAGAATTGGTGATAGAAAAGGTAAAAAGGAAAGCTGAAAGGCAATGAAGGAATGAGTTCACAATTTGAAGGTGCTGAGCTCAACATTAGTCCAGAATTCTATGAATATGCCTGGTTTGAAGTTGAGATGTTACTCCTCCAGTTTCCGCTGTGACCCACTGGAGTATGGTAGTGTACCGAGGTGAGACACATGGGCTTGTGAGTAGAATGCTGTGTTAAAACGACTGGCCGACGAGAAGGTCAGGGTTATGCTTGTACACGGACTGGAGGTATTCTGCAAAAGGAGTGGAAAGTTAATGTTGTGCAGGGCTTGAGCGAGGAAGTGGAGTTTGAGAAAGGGGCGGGTTTCTGGGATGGCGGATTGCGGAAGCCCTGGGCATCGCCTCTCAGCCTCAAAGAGCTGGGCCATCTGCAGAGGAAGATTCCGTCCTCTGGAGAAGCCAGAGCTAGGCAACAGGAACAGAACGTCAAGTGAACGAGGCAAGAGATGGGGAACCAGTCCCAGAGCCAGAATATTCGCCAGCTCATTCCACACAACTGCCAGGGATGATCGATAATAATCAAGGGATGGTCAAAGAGGCCAGTAACATAGGAATACAGAGATTAGATTCCCTAAAATGTGGAAACAGGCACTTCGGGGCAACAAGTCCACACCAATCCTCCGAAGAGGAGGAGGAACCCACCCAGACCCACTTCCCCTCTGACTAATGCACCTGGCAATTTAATATGACCAATTCACCTTACCTGCACATCTTTGTGACTGTGGGAGGAAACCTGCATAGACACGGGGAGAATGTGCAAACTCCATATAGAGTGTCAACCCAGGCTGGAATCAAACCTGGGACCCTGGTGCTGTGAAGCAGCATTACTCACCACTAAGCCACCCTAAGCAACGATCAGCCCAGACACGGGACTGTAATTATTACATCCTTGCCAACACCAGCACGACACTTGGCCATTGCGTGGGATTGAACTCACGACCTTGGTGTTATTAACACCACTCTCTAACCATCTGAGCTGATCGACCAATGCAATCCAACAATCACCGACCAAAGTTTAGGAGATTACACAGACAAAGCGGTGTAAGGTCTGGAGGAGTTTGCAGACACGGGACACAGATTGAAGGCAATTCTTAAGAGACTCAGTGGAGGCCAGCGGCGGATTGAAATTGACCCTTGCCTCCATCCCCAAACATCCACTGAGCAGGAAAAGTCCAGGCTTCATTTCAGGCCTGATATTGTGTGTGGGATCTTGTGAGTAAATAATGCTAGATGCAGTCGAACAACTGTTGCTACCATGTGACAGCACGCCGAATGAGTAAGGGGGTAAACTAACCAAATATTCACCAGTTAAATTTTCACATGCTGGTCCTTCATCATATGCATTGGTACTCATTGTCACTGCCCTTTAACATATTTGATGTAGATTTCTGGTTGTTAATATTTATTGGACTGACAATGAAGCCTTTAACTTGTTAATATTGAGAGTGATATTTATTGATTGGCATTAGCAACATTCCTGAGGAGTTACGTAGTCCCCAGGCCATGTGGTTGGAAATGGTTGGGGAGGGGTTGGTGGTGGGTGTAATGGACAGCCATTTTGTTCATAATTTGTACTGCACACTTTCACTCCCTCTCCACCATACACAACTGCACCACCCCAACCCAAATATAATGCCCAACCCACCCTACACGTTCACATTCGTGTGTGTGTGTATGTGTGTCTGTGTCTGATCCATTCCCACCCTCTGTCCCCGGCCTCTCTAGGCCTGAGGCATGGCCGATACATAAAATCTTTCCTCAAAGACAGCATCCACCAGACCATGAGCACTGCGAGCTGGGATGGGGGTGCAGCTCCAGCAAAACTGGAGAAGTTCGAGGGCAAAGCAGTCTCCCTCTGGATATTTGGTCACTGTGTGTTAGGTACACGGTCCTTCCCCACAGCGCCCAACCACGGGACTGGATATCTTGGTGCAGTTCTGCCTCGCGTTTGGGATTGCTTGCCTGGAGAAATGGCGCATATTTCTGAATCGTGTGGAACGAGACGTCACTATATCTTCTCTGACTCAGTGACCTGGGGATAGAGAGTCCAAGTCAGTCACTGGCCACACACCAACTCCCTCTCCAGCAATTTCTGCCGATTGTGGCTGGTTCCCAGTAGCTGGTTACAGACTGTCCATTGTCCTGGAACTGGGGGCTGGCATTGGGGCTTTGGTGGATTCTCCATGCATTGAATGCCCAGGTTTACTCAATCATTGCTTCATCACTGGCCTGAGATTATTGCTGAGTCTGAAAGCAGCACCCCGCTGAAATGGTTGCTGCTCACCTCCTCCTCCTCAGAGATTACTCAACTACGACGTCCAACACAAACCTCAGGGCCAGCATTTGCAATGGTGGAGCTGTATCGAAATCTCATTATGTTCCATCTCTGTCGACCAAACCATAACCCTGGCCAACAATGCAGCACTCCCACAGCATTGACCCTCCAATAGTGTGGCACTCCCTCAGCACTGAGAGTCCAACAGTGCGGCGCTCCCACAGTACTGACCCTCCAACAGTGCGGCACTCCCTCACCACTGACCCTCCAACAGTGCGCCGCTCCCTCAGCACTGATAAAACAACAGTGCGGTGCCCCCGCAGCACTGACCCTCTGAGAGTGCGCCATTCCATCAGCAATTAGACACCCAACAGTGCGGCACTCCCTTAGCTCTGATCCTCCGACAGTGACCAATCCATCAGCAATGACCCTCTGACAATGCGCCGCTCCCTCAGCACTGACCCTCCGACAGTGCAGTACTCCCTCAGCACTGACATTCAAAAGTGCGGCACTGCCTCAGCAGTCTCACTCCAACAGTGCAGCACTCCCTCAGCACTGACCCTCCAACAATGCAGCACTCCCTCAGCACTGACTCTCTGAGAGTGCGATATTCCCACAGCGCTGCCCCCTCCAACAATGACCCCTTCCAACAGGACTGACCCTCAGACAGTGCCCAATCCAACAGCTCTGAACTTCAGCAAGTCTGGAACTCTTTCAGTACTGACCGTCTGATCGTGCTCAGTCCCTCAGCATTGACCCACTGATCGTGCCCACTCCCTCAGCACTGACCCTCCGACAGGTCCCACTCCTTCAGTTTCTGACGCTCCAATAGTGCCACGTCCCTCAGCACTGGCCCTTTGACACTGCAGCGCTCAGTCCGACAGTGTTATATTCCCTCAGCACTGACCCACTGACAGTGCAGCACTCGCTCAGCACTATCGCTCTGACATGCGGCATTCCCTCAGCACTGACGCTGTGACAGTGCAGCACTGCCTCAGCACTATCCCCCGATAGTGTGGCACTCCCGCAGCACTGACAATCAAACAGTGCATCACTCCCTCAGCACTGACCCTCCAACAGTGCGGCACACCCTCATCACTGATACCATGACAGTGCGGCACCCCTTCAGCACTGACCCTCCAATAGTGCGGCACTCCGGCAGCACTGACCCTTCGACACTGCCCGCTCCCTCAGCACTGACCCTCCAACAGTGTGGCACTCCAGCAGCACCGACCCTCCGACACTGCGGCACACCCTCAGCAATGATCCTCCAACAGTGCTGCACTTCCTCAGTACTCACCCTCCAACTGTGCCCACACCCTCAGCACTATCTCTCTGACATGCGGCAATCCATCAGCACTGACACTCTGACAGTAAGTCACTCCCTCAGCACTGAAACTGACCGTGCGGCACTCCCTCTGAACTGACACTCCAACAGTGCCCACCCCCTCAGCACTGACCCTTCGACATTGCAGCGCTCCCATACCACTACCCCTCTGACATGCGGCACTCCGTCAGCACTGATGATAGGACAGAATGACACTCGCACATCACTGACCCTCTCATAATGTGGCACTCCCTCAGCACTGACCCTCCGGCAGTTCAGCACTCCCACAGCACTGTCACTCTATCAGTGCAGCACCTCCTCAGTACTGACCCTCCAACAATGCGGCACTCCCTCAGTACTGTCCTTCCAACTGTGCCCACTCCGTCAGCAGTGTCACTTCAACAGTGCAGCTCTCCCTCATCATTGATCCTCTGACGGTGCAGCATTCCCTCAGTACTGACTCTCTGATAGTGCGGTGTTCCCTTAGCACTGACACTCTGACAGTGTGGCACTCTCTCAGCACTGACCCTCCAACAGTACAGCATTCCCTCAGCACAGACGGTCGACACTGCGACACACCCTCAACACTGACAGTCTGGAAGGGCAGCACTCTCTCAGCACTGACCCTCTGACAGAGCGGTGCTCCCTTAGCACCTACACTCCGACGGTCTGGCACTCCCTCAGCACTGACACTACAATAGTGCAACATTCCCACAGCACTGCCCCCTCCCACAATGACCCATTCCAACATGACTGACCCTCCCACAGTGCCCATTCCAACAGCACTGAACTTCAGCAAGTCTGGAGCTCCTTCAGCACTGAGCCTCTGATAGGGCTCACTCCCTCAGCACTCACCCTCCGACAGTTCCCACTCCTTCAGCCCTGAGCCTCGAATAGTGCTACCTCCCCCAGCACTGACCCTTTGACAGTGCGGTGCTCCCTTAGTGCCTACGGTCCGAAGGTCTGGCACTCGCTCAGCACTGACACTCAAACAGTGCAGCACTCCCTCAGCACTGACCCTCCAACAGTGTGGCACTCCCTCAGCACTGACCATCTGACTGTGCAGCACTCCCTCAGCACTGACCCTTTGACACTGCTGCGCGACCTCAGCACTGACACTCCGACAGTGTGGTTTCCCTCAGCACTGACACTCTGACAGTTCAGCACTCCCTCAGCACTATCATCCTGACATGCGGAACTCCCTCTGCAGTGACCCTCTGACAGTGTGGCACTCTCTCAGCACTTTCCCCCTGACAGTGCGGCACTCCCTCAGCACTGACACTCAAACAATGCATCACTCCCTCAGCACTGACCCTCCAAGAGTGCTGCACTCCCTCAGTACTGACTCTCCAACTGTGCCCACTCCCTCAGCACTATCCGTCTGACATGCGGCACTCCATTGGCAATGACAGTCTGACAGTAAGTCACTTCCTCAGCACTGACACTGACTGTGCCTACCCCCTCAGCACTGACCCTCCAGCATTGCGAAGCTCATCAGCACTATCCATATGACATGCTGCACTCCCTAAGCACTGATCCTAGGACAGCATGACACTCCCACATCACTGACCCTCTCATAATGTGGTATTCCCTCAGCACTCTCCCTCCAACAGTGTGACCTTGCCTCAGCACTTACTCTCCGACAGTGGCCACTCTCTCTGTGCTAACTCTCCCACAGTATGGTACTCCGTCAGCACTGCTCGTCCAACAGTGCAGCGCTCCCTAAGCACTGACCCTCTGATAGAACGCTCTGACAGAGTGGCGTTCTCTCAATTACTGTGTCACATCCCTGTAAATATTCTAGTAACGTTGGAGCAGGAGGTGTCGGTTCTGTTGAGGTGTGTGTGTTTGTAGGGGAAGAGATCGGATCCTGTCCATGGATATGCAGAAAATCCACTTCTCTCCCATTCTCTATGATCTGAGCGGAGAAACTATTTGCTCCCTGATCCCGAACGCACGTGAATGCTCGAGCACCTAGAGAATATCATTTTAGAAAAGCTCTCTGTGTGTCGACATGGTGCGAGTCATTGTGTGTTGATCTTATTTGTGTATTACCGAGTGTTAAGTAACACGGACAGACGGAGCTTCATAACTGAACATTACTATCTCACGGAGGCTTGAGTGCAGAGTGGATCACACTTTCATGTGCAAAACCGGTGATTCTTACTCACAGACAGCAAGATTAAGAGACAGGATGAATCCCACTTTCAATATATAACTAGACACTAAGTTCCACAGTTCCAGACATTCGTGAATCTGACAGTCAGAGTTGAGGAGAAACTGAGAGGTTCTTGGTCACATGCAGTACTCGGCACTGGATAATACAGAAGGAATTCAATATTCTCTTACATCGTCGGAGATTGAGACAATGTATCAAACTCAGTATGTTTGCACAAACGTCAATCAACAATCATTGAAATACTGTCTGAATCACTGTTTATTTTGTATAAAATCGGTCAGTCAAGAAGGAAACCACCATCAAACGATATTAAAACAGGAACTTCATTGAACAACATGTGCCTTGAACTCGCCTCCACCTTTATCCTTCCCGAAATGACCTGTCTAAGATAATCACAATGCATTTTCATGCAACATTTTCTAATCTGTAAATGTCATCATTCAATATTGTGAGGGCAATTATTGGCCAGAATTAAGGGCTGTAACACAGTTGGTCAAATTTATATTTAATCTCAGTAACATAGAAACAGGACAATGTATAATTTGAGCATGGTTTCTGGCTTATTTTTGCCATTTATTGATGAGAATTGCTTCGAGAAACAACAGACGATTCGAGAA
This sequence comes from Chiloscyllium plagiosum, assembly GCF_004010195.1. Classification (NCBI taxonomy): domain Eukaryota; kingdom Metazoa; phylum Chordata; class Chondrichthyes; order Orectolobiformes; family Hemiscylliidae; genus Chiloscyllium; species Chiloscyllium plagiosum. The sequence goes on from NC_057758.1 coordinate 7,476,688, forward strand.
ACAATACAAGACTCGTTCCATGATTGGTAATTTTATGTGTAGCTTGTAATGATGATGAAACAAGGTTTCTGTCAGATTTCTGCCAGAACAGGCTTAACGTTATCTGAAATAACCCAATGACAAATAGCAATGAAAGCTGATGGCTAGACCGCAGGTTTCACAGATACTAAAACTTGTACACGGCTCTGGTGTGCTATAAAAGAAGAATACCAAAGAATGAGAAAATGTCGACATAATGGAGTGTCGAAGCAGATTCTGTGTTATATTCGTGGAAAAGGTATCCTCAGGGAAACAGTTGCATCTGGCAATTGTGCTGTTTGAAGATGCATCCTCAGATCATCAGCATGGGATCTCTGAGTTCAATGACATTTCCACAAGGACACTTGTTGCTACTTTCATTCAGAAACAAATATATTCATATTATCTTCACTGTCTTTTTAGATTCCAGTTCTGTACACCTATCTCTCCCAGTCTGGTTAGTGCTTAGACCCTGCACAGACCCTGCACGCCCTCGGACAAGACCCAATGCACAAATATCGAAAGAACTCCAGGACCATTATCGCGTTTTGACCATTTTTCCAGCAATTTGTGCAATTGCTGAAACGTCCTCTGTCTGCAACTCACCAGCATGTGATACTTTGGGGTGATTTCATGTGGGAGAATTGGAATCCTGCACTGAACCCTCCGCTCAGGACACTTTACCATTTGGAAGAAATGCTAAGTGAACCACTTCCTCCCGCATTGTGCACAATTCTCACTGTCAACCAATTCCCAGATATCATTATTCAACCCTATGTATGTAAGCTTGTAATGAATCACTCTATGGATTAACTTCCCCCATACACCCACCCTCTCAGTATTCAAAAGACGTAAAGCCAATACTGACGGCCGTGTTCAAGTGAAGGATATCCAGTGATATTTGGATAACTGCTTTATCAGGATCTGAATGTATAACTACACGACTTAAACTTATGCGTCCCTGGGCAGAACCTGGCTCTGACACAAAAAAGTGTAACTTGATAAAAAAAGTTTCACCTGTTAAATTCCTGCTCCATCGGTTGAGAATCTCACGTATTGATCAAGCTGGACCAATCCGAGCAAATCTGCGAGTATTTCATTATGTTTCAGACGTCTGTCTGAAACATAATGAAATACTCGCAGATTTGCTCGTCTGCGTTCAAGATGGTGGATGCGCATTTTGGAGAGTGGCGATGAGTTCCTCACCATGGAAACCATTGCATCTAGTCTCCTGTATCAATGATTCCTGAACAAGGGCTCATGTCTGAAACGTCGATTCTCCTGCTCCTTGGATGTTGCCAGACCTGTTGCGCTTTTTCAGCAACACTTTTTCAGCTCTGTTCTCCAGCATCTGCAGTCCTCACTTTCTCCCTGTATCAATGGCAATAAGATGATGAATAAAGTTCAACGGCCAGTTGATCTTTTCTTTGTTGAATCATTTAGCCTTGCTGACAGAAAACTATGTTGTTGATTGCCATGTGAGTAATAGTATCCTGCAGCACACAAGCTTAACCCATCGTTTTTCTTCCTCGTACGCACATTACAAACAAGATTGCAGGACGGGTGTTATCTCGAGGCCTTGTCCTCTTTGCTCTAGGATGTTCGAATTTTCCTGCTCTTTTGCCATTAGCCAGACAAGTTCATATAGGATGTGCCTTGCTGCTGTTGTGGATTTGGGTTATGCCTGCTCATTTCTTTCAGGCCTGCCAAAAGTTTCTGTTTGACCTGGTGCCACTTTTCTTTATAAGTTCCTCTGTTACGCCATGTGGATTGGTCACGACACCTTAATATGTCTTGCTTCTCGGTTTTCTTTCCAATCGATGTTCTGCCAGCCACTCTTTCAATTCGCATCTCATCATTTCAACAGCTCTGAGTTGTTTCTTTTTGAAGTTATTTTCATAATTAATGTAACCGGATATTTCATCATGCTCTTCAACTGTTCTCTGAACTTGGAATTTGTCACAATATAAATTAATGTGTTTGTGCTGCAAGTTAAGTTTCGCAACATATATCCAACGTTTTTAAATGTATATTCAGAATTGTCATCGAGGAGTTCATTAACAAGAAAAATGAACAAAATATACGGAAACCACAAAGTATAAAACTGCTCGATATTGTGAGGAGAAAAATCACAGAATTCCGTCTGCTCTCCATCTCTGGATCATTCTGTCCCTTGCTATGACCCTTCACTCCCTTACGGACTCGACTAGCCTCTAATATTTGCCTAACTATCAGAGCATTGAGCAACAGAATTAAACCAAATGGTAACAATGGCGTTAAAATCTTATCAACCATTCTAAATCCAATCCATCTCGGATCAGTGAAATAGCTTCGTTTATTAGAACAATACAGAGGAACATTGTTTATTCGTTTCGTTTTGGCTTAAATCGAAAGTAAATGGGGATGTTTTTTAAACTAAAAAATAAACTGACTGTTGCAAGAACTACTTTTGCAGTTTTCCTGGTGCAATATTTAGATTTAAGCCTCTCGCAACAAATTGCAATAAATCGATCAAAATTAAAGGCGACAGTGAAACAGACTGAACAGTCCATTGCTAATCGAGCCAGGAGGTAGTTAACTTTACACACAGCAGTAAGTTTCAGGAGAGGAAACGGGAAATAGTACCAATTGATTCGTAAATGCATGTCCTCAGTGCCAATCGTCAGTAGATCCGCCATTGCCATGGCCACCATGTAACGAGTGGTGCAGTAAAAGATCCCACACTTGCCCTGGGATAGGATGACACTTGCCACGAGATTTGCTGTAACAGAAAGTCGGCAGAAAGGTGCTCAATTTTGTTTATATTCGTGTGGCGATAGTAAGCACCGAGACTTGTTTGGAAACATGACCATCCGCCTTTTTCACTGTTTAAACCATAACTAAGCCAAGGCACTTAATTGCGGCTGCATTTACTTTTTTTCATAACGTAGAACTGGTGATTTGAACGAATTTACTGATATGAAGGTCTGAATATTCTTATGTCCAAAGAATGATTGAAAAAGTACGGAGGCTGCTTGGCACATGAAGGCTGAGCTGACCCTCGGAAGAATATACCAACCGGAGCACGCATCCCCATAAACTGACGAGAATTTTCTATGCCAATCTGGTAATCTCGCAATTCCCATGACAAATCCACCGAGCATGCACGTCCCTGAACACTCAGGCTCAGTAGTTAGCACTGCTGTCTCAAAGCGCCAGGTCAGGTCACACGAGACAGTCTTGAGCGCAGACAATGATCCAATTATCTGAGCAGTTCCTACCTTGCAGAACGTTTTTCATTTCCAATTTCCTCATTCAAGTCTGTTCTCTGTGTTTAGCACAGCACCAGAGACCCGGGTTTGATTCCAACCTCGGGCGATTGTCTGTGTGGACTTTGCACATTCTCCCCTTGTCTGTATGGGTTTCCTCTGGGTGTTCCGGTTTCCTCCTCCAGTCCAAAGAAGTGCAGGTTTGGATGAATTGGCCATGATCACTTGCCGATAGTGATCACGTATGTGCGCCTTAGGTGCATTAGTCAGGGCGAAATATAGAATAATAGGAGAGGGTATGGGTCTGATGGGTGAAGCTTTGAGGGTCAGTTTTGACTTGTTGAGCCAAAGGGCCTCTTTCCACACTGTCAGGAATCTAAGGTGCTCGTTGTTATGGTCAATCCTACTAACATGCACATCTCTGGACCATGGGAGGAGATTGAAGACCCGGCGGAAACCCATGCAGATCTTTGTAAACTGCACACAGACAGTGACCCCAAGGCTGGAATCGCACCTGGGTCCCTACCGCTGTGCTAACCCCTAAGTACACAGTTTAATGAGGAAGCTGGAAAAGAGAAATGGTGTGCCAAGTAAGAACTGTTCCGATGATTGGATCATCGTCGTGCATTCAAGATTTTCTGGTGTGACCTGGGTCCATCCACCTTGGACCAGTCCCTATTGTTCTGGAAACAGATACATAATGATTTCAGTTGGAAAAAAAATGAGTTCAATGGGACAGTATACTTGTAATCGAAACATATTTCACAAAGTCTCACACTATGAGCGTGGACCTATTCATTCATCGAGTACCCCCATAGTGGAGCATGAGACAGATTTCTGATGGATGTAAGTTTGCTCACTGAGCTGGAAGATTTGTGATCTTCAAAGCAGCAGAAAACCAATTATGATGCATTGATGGGTTTGCTTCTCTTGGACAAGCACAATTCCATTACAGGAAGGTAATATGAATTGGGGAATATTGAACAGCCGTCACCATTATTCTGTACTTTGGAAATTTTGTGCAGTGTTCAAGTAGAGACCTTTAAGCTATATTCTAATTTGAACACGGAAGGTGGAGATCTTGTGGAAGTGCCACATTCTGAACTTTATGCCGCAATCATCACTAAATTCACAAAAATAAATGATCCAACAGAGGAAATCGATTGATTTACTTCTGAACGATGAGAGTTCCCTTTGATATTGCGGGAAGAATAAAAGATTGGAGAAGAGCGATGGAGATGGCCGTGGAACCATATGGAAGCATCGAATCAAGTGATGTGAAATTGATTAATGCTCAGAAAATGTCAATATCTAGTTTATATCCTGTTATGTTCCCACGACGTATTAAAAATATTAATCATCTGTGTTAATCTCTGCGTCTTGGTATCAATTCTTTACGAACGCAGGACACGTGACATCCGATTCTATTTAAAGTTGTGCACCGGAACGAAGATTAATCAAGATGAGAAAGTGCTGTTAATAAATCACTGCATCTAATTAGATTAAAAGTAAATGACGTGTGAAACTGAATGCACTCATCCACACATGCGCAAAGCTAACCTATAATTTCTCTTCGTATAAAAAGCCGACTGATATGATGTGTTTTTGTCCATTTTTCATCGCACACAGGACAATCTAACATTGATAACCTCCAACAAGACCTATTATCAGGGAGTTTACCCTTTCCTGTCTCAAGCTCTCTCTCTCTCTCTCACACACACACATTCGCAGACACTGATCCCTGCGAGTGAGAATCAAATAAACAAGACAGGCATTTTCAGCAAAAAAAGTAGCATTGATAAAAATGAAATTTTGGTACCAGTAACAACATCATGTTGTCGGTAATAGAATGACCAACAAATACTATATGAAGTAACTGTGCATATCAAAAGCCAATGCATATAGACAATTAAACAATTTCTAAACTTATAAACACTTACCAGGAATACTAATAATAGTAAGGATCGGATAAAGTATTTGACTGACAACTCGTACAGTACTATGCATTTTCTCTGCGAAATTTCTGTGTTGTTTTGTACTGCAGACTGTTTTCCAAGTCCAACTCTGAAATGTTCCATACCAGAGCATTCATTTTATACTTTCAGCGGCATCCATTGGGACACGGAAGTGTTTTGTTTTTCTCATTTGGTAAATTTTGAGTAAACAGATTACAACATGCGTGACATCCCCTGTTGATGAAAAACACAGGGTGTTGAGATTTAATTAGAGCCTGAAACACTCCAAATGGCCAAGTCTGATCAGTTTAAAGTCGATAGTGTGGTGCTGGAAAAGCACAACAGGTCAGACAGCATCCCAGGAGCAGGAAAATCGACAGTTCGGGCAAAAGCCCTTCATCAGATTCCTGCTCAAAACGTCGATCTTCCTCTTCCTCTGTGCTGCCTGAACCGCTTTGTTTTTCCAACACCACATTCGTGACCCGACTCACCAGCATCTGCAGACTTCACTTTCTCCTGATCAGTTTAAAATATCCTCACACTTGTAAACTGCAAAACTACAACATGAGTTCAAGATCTGTATTTTATATTGTTCTAGTGCTGGATCTAACGAATCCAGTTAAACAAATTAGAACCTCAAGATAAGCACATTAAGATATTCATAGCCCAGCAAGTGACTTTTCACCCTGTACTGTCATTCACAGCTCTCTGCGGGTTTCACTCCGCTGAGCTCACTCACCCGCTTTCTTCTTTTTCTCCTGAACATTATCCATAGCTGCTTGTTTAACTCGCTTTTGAGTAAATTTGTTATAGCTGCATTTTTCCCAGTTATGTTTCTGGATTCACTTGGGACAAGATGTAATTAGATGGTTCCCCAGTGCCACCTTTGCTTGACTAATGTATAAAATTTAGCTCCATGCGTTTTTTCACATGTACACATGTGGGAGCAATGCCTCTTTGTTTGTAACGTGTGAACCCCAAATTGTAGTTATCACATCTGTCAGTTTTCTGGTTCACGAATTGAATCCCTTCTTCAATGATGTACCTGGTTTACAGCAGCAGCTACTTCCAAAACTGACCGATGGAGCGTTGGATGTTCACGTGGAACAACCATATAATGCACTCGATGTCTGTAAAAAAATGCACATACATGTGCATCGTTTCAAGATTTAAGTCTCTGGACAACTTGATTGCAGTGACTTCAGGGCCTAGACAGTAGATGGTAAAATAAAAGCCTTTATTATCCTAATCCTATGGAGTCCTCAAACACAGACGCAGTCTGTGGTAACCTCTGAAAAGAGGACCCAGGGCCTGCGAAATTCACTGCAAACACAGTGTATTCCTGTGCTTTAAATCTCCATCGCCAGTCGTTCTGAACTACCACGATTCCAAAGTGCTCCTTCATTCTTTCAGACTGTACGAAGCTACAAAAGGTGGGGTGCTCAGCCTCCATCATCATGGAAACCTGCCTACTATCCATATATTACATCTATACGGCTGCCAACATTTCCCTGCCAATACTGAACTTTTAAATTGACTACTTTGCCTCAAATAATGACGATCTTGCTAACATTGGTCTGGCAGAGTGTGGAAATACAATGACTCTACCTCAGTCGTCTTGATCTGTACATTCTCGCTTACTATCATCTGCCTGTCCTGCTCACAAAAAACCTTTCACTGTACTTCTGTACACGTGACAAGAAATCAAAAAATCAAGACGACGCCTTTTGCAGGATCTGAACTAGAGGATTAAGAAATGAGTCAAAAAGATGCAAAGATGTAGAATTGTACGGCACAGAAACAGACACTTAGGTGTCAAACTTGCTCTTGCCCAGATATCCTTAATTCATTGAGCCACTTTGCCAGCAACACAAACAGAAACTGCTGAAAAGAGCTCAGCACGTCTGGCAGCACTTGTGGAGCTAAGTCGGAGTTAATATGGCACCCCGCTTATCTTAGGCCTCCAGTCTGAAATAGAACCTTCCACCACCACCTTGTCTCCCACCTTCAAGGCAATTTTATATCCAAGTGATTAGCTCTGCTGGATTCCATGTGATCAAACCTTGCTATCCGGTCTGCTATGCATAACCTGACAAAAAGCCTTGCTAAAGTCCATTTGCACAAATCCCTGGTCAGCCTTCATCAATCCTCATTGTCACTTCTTCAAAAAGTCAGTCATGCTCATGAGACATGATTTCACCCGCACAAAACCATGTGGACTGCTCATAATTAGTTCTTGCCTATCCAAATACATGTAAATCCTGTATCTAAGGATTCCCTCCAACAATCTACCTACCACTGACACCAGGATGACTGGTGTCTACTTTCCTGCAATTTCCTTACCACCTTTCTTAATTATTGACATCACGTTCGCCAATCTCCAGTCTTCCAGCGCCTCACCTGTGTTACAAATACAGGAGTAGTGCGGGATAATTGGAAGGTGGCAAATGTTATTCTCTTGTTCAAGAAAGCGAATAGGGTTAATGCTGGGAATTACAGGCCAGTCTCTCTTACGTCAGCGATGGGCAAATACTGGAATGGATTCTGAGAGACATAATTACTTGAAAAACCGTAGTTTGTTCAGAGATAGTCAGCATGGCTTTGTGAGAGGAAGGTCATGCCTCACAAACCCTATTGTATTCTTTGCGGATGTGACAAAACACGTTAATGAGGGTAGAAGTGTATATGGATTTTCGCAAGGCATTTGATAAGTTTGCCCTGATATTTGATGTTGTAGGGTCATTCAGAAAGTAAGGAGGTTTGGCATACAGGGAAATCTAGCTGAATACAGAATTGCCTGGCCCGTACAAGACAGAGGGTGGTAGTAGATGGAAAGTGTTCAGCCTGGAGCTCAGTTCCTGCAAGTAAATGGTGTTCCACAGGGATAGGTTCTGGGGCGGTGCTTTTTATAAATGACTTCGACGAGGAAGAGGAAGGACGAGTTAGGAAGTTTGCCGATGACACGAACATTAATGGAGTTGTGGATAGTGTGAAGAACTGTAGTATTTTGCAAAGGGACATTGACAGGATGCAGAACTGGCCTGATAAGTGGCAGATAGAGTACAACCTGGAAAAGTGTGAAGTGATTCACTTTGGAAAATCAAAGCTAAATGCTGAAATCAGGATTAATGGCAGGTTATTGGCAGTGTGAGGAACACGGAATCTCGGGCTCCATGTCCACAGATCCATCAAAGTTGCCACCCAAGTTGATTGAAAGTGTAAGGTATGATGGTTTTCATTAGCGGGGGAAGGAGTGTAAGAGTCGCGAGGTTATGGTGCAGCTCTGTAGAGCCCTGTTTAGACACACTTTGGATAATGTTTAAAGTTCTGTTCGCCTGTTAATAGGAAAGATGTGGAAGCTTTAGAGAGGGTGCAGAGAAGGTTTACCAGGATGCTGCCTGGACTGGAGGGCATGTCTTCAGAAGAAAGTTTGAGGAAGCTAGGGCTTTTTTGATTGAAGAAGGATGAGATATGATTTGATAGAGATGTACAAGATGTTGAGAGGCGTGCATCGAATAGAGAGCCAGAAACGTTTTCCAATGGTGGAAATGTCTATGATGAGGAATTGAAATTTTAAAGCAATTGGAAGAAGGTTTAAGGAGAGGTAGATTCTTTACTCAGAGTGCTGGGTGCGTGGAATGCGCTGCCAGCAGTAGTTTTAGAGTCAGATTCATTTACGTGACTCTTGGATAGGCATATGGATGGGAATACTTGAAGGGCTTGTAGGATAGTCTGAACTTAGAGTTTAATAAAAGGCCAGCACAACATCGAAGGGCAGGAGGCCTGTACTGCACTGCCCTGTTATGTGTTCTTGAAACTTTCGGCGAGATAGAAAGGGTTGTAATGCAATGGGGTGGGGGAAAAGCGAAGCATTACTGATGGAGGAGAATGTCACAGCTGATATAAGAATGAGCAACTTGAAGGACCCATTTAGCGAGGTCATATGGCGAGATCTGAGGACGAGGAAAGATGCAGTCACTGTGATGGGGTTATATGACAGGCTTCCTAAAAGCCAATGGGAGGAAGAGGAACACATATGTAAGCAGTTCAACAACAGAGTTGTTGTTTTGGGTAATTTTAATTTCCCCAATATTGACTAGGACTCTCTTCGCGCTAGCCACTGATATGAATTATGTGTATCCATGAGGAATTCTTAAAAACGTGTGCAGATCTTCCAAGTAGTGAAGGGCTGTCCCGCATCTTATACTGGGGAATGAGCCTGGCAAGGTGATAAATGTATCAGTGAGGGTGAATTTCGGAAACAAGATCATATATCTGCAAGTTCTAAAGTTGTTATGGATAAGGATAAGATGGTTTCTCCGTCAAATTGCTAAATTTGTGCAAGTCTAATTACAACAGTATGAGGCAAGAAGTGGAGAAACTTCTCCAAGTGGGAGTTTGAGGGTAAATCCACATCTGACATGTGGGAATCTTTTAAAGTCCAGTGGATCAAATTTCAGGAGTAGCATGTTCCTGTGAAGATGAAAGATATAAATTGTAAGATTTGGCAACCTTGAATGACGAGACATGTTGAAACGTTAGGCAAATAAAAAAGAATGCATGTAATGGAATTTAAGCTTTATGGAACTGAAATCCAGGTCGGCCTGAGAAGTTGTTGGAGAGAACTGAACCAAGTTATTGGAAGGGTCATGAAAAAGCTTTTGCAAGTAGAATTCAAGACAATGCCCAAGTCATGTTATACACAGATTTGGGGCAAGAGGGTAACTTGGGAAAGGTTTGTTCTGCTCAAGGACAAAGGAGGGGAATATGAAGAGGTAGTTGATGAGTACTTTGCATTGGTTTTCACTCAGGAGAAAGACTTGGATTCTGATAAGATTATGGAGGCACATGTTGATATTCTGGGGAATGTCAATATTGTTGTGGTGGTAGTATTGCGTGTTTTGAAACACATAGCTAAGATAGCTAAGTCCCCAAGACTTGATAGAATCTAACTCAGAACACTGAAGGTAGCAAGGGAGGAAATTGCTGGGGCCTTGAGAGAGATTTGTTTTGTATCCCCTTTAATAACAGACAAGGCCCAGAAGACTGGCGTATGCTGTTCCTTTGTTGAGGAAGCGCAACCCAGTACATGATTGGTCGCTAAATCTTTAATCACTCGGAGGGAAATTATTGGCGAAGGTTCTTTGACAGCGGATTTATTCAGATTTAGGGAAGAATGGACATTAGATAAAATCAGCTGTCTTTATGCAGGGGAGGCCCTGCCTCACAAACTAGATTTTTTGAGGAAGTGACAAAGATGATTAATGAGGGTAGAGCAGTAGATATTGTCTGCATGGATTTTACTATAGAATGTGACAAGGCTCCTCATGATAAGCCGATCCAGAAGATTGCGTTAAATGGAATGGACGGCAGGTTGGAAAGTTGGATACAAAATTAACTTGACTACAGAAGAGATTGCAGCTGTGGAGGGCTGGTTTTCTCCCTGGAGGTCTGTGACCTGGTGTTCTGTGAGGGTCAGTGCTGCGACATTGGCTGGTTGTTCCTCATTATTGATGAAAATTGCAGGAGGTCTGATTAGCACGTTTGCAAGGTCTGTGGATAGTATGGGAGGTTACCGAAGGATACTGCAGTACAGAGCAGTTGGAACATTGAGTAGCGAAATGGCAGGTGGAGTTTAATCTGGACAAGTGTGAGGTGATGAATTTTGGGAGGCAAATGCAAGAGTAAATACAGCAAATTGCAGGACTCTGAATTGCATTGATATCCAGCGGGATCTTGTGGTGCAGAAAAGTTGCAACCCAATGAACAAGGTGATAAAGAAGGCCTGTGGCATGCTGTCCTTCATCAGTCAGGGCTTTGAGTTCGCATTTTTCAGTTGTATAAAACTTTAACGAGTCCACCTTTGGATTACTGCGTGTAGTGAGATTGTGCAGGCTTTGGAGAGAGGCCAAGAAACGTTTAACAAGATGTTGTCTGAATTAGAGTAAATTAGCTAAAAGGAAAGTCTGCAAATGGTCTCTCCACCCCGGAGGCTCCCTGCCTCATTCCTGATGAAGAGCCTTTGCCTGAAATGACGATCTTCCTGCTCTTCGGATGCTGCTTGACCTGCTGTGATTTTCCAGCACCACTCTAATCCAGATTCTGATCTCCAGTATCTGCAGTCCTCACTTTCGCCTGCACAAACTTGCAGTGTATTCACTCCAACGTCAAAATTTGAGGGACAAATTGATAGAAACATATAAAATGCTGAGAGGAAGAGATAGGGTAGTTAGCCAGTCTTTTCTCCACGTGGATGTGTCAAATAATAGGGAACAAAGGATTAACATGAGAAGATAAGGTATAAAGGAGATGACGATAACGTTTTTTTAAAAAAAGAAGGTGGTCCGTGCCTGGGCCCTGAAACCAGGGAAGGTGGGAAAATCAGACATGATCGCAATGACTAAGAGGCATTTGGACAGACATGTGAAAAGGCAGGGGATAAAGGGATAGGGATAATGTGCAGGCAGGTGGAATTAGTTTGGATTGACAGCACGACCGGCACAAATGTACTGGGACAAAGGTCCTTATCCTTCTGTGTCCTGTAAACAAAAGAACATTTCATTGGGGTGTGTGTTACACAGTGGAAAGTAACCGAGAGGCAGAGAGGTGATTTCTATAAAATAACAAATACTCAAGAGTGAGTTATAAATTGAAATCTGACTGAGAGTTTCATATTTGACAATTGGCCCACGACCGTGCAGTATTTTTGTTACACATTCTATTTATCCATAAATATACAGTCTGATCACTCTTTCCATGTGGCTATCAGATAGAAAGTGTCATTGACGGTGCCCCTCTGCTGTTAGGGCCTGTTCGGAACGGTGCAGTGTTCTCTTGCCCATGCCCAACCCCAGTCTCCTCCCTTTCCACTGACTCCACACTGACTGGTCCAGGAATGAGTTTCTCTTCATTCCATGGACATGCAGGAAGATCTTGTACTGATGATCGGCGGGCTTTTCACGATGTTCTGACATTACAAGGCAATCTGGAAACAGAATACTGAGTGAGTTCCCATACAATCACAGACATGGAAGGCCAGAGAATCAGAGTATGTGTGTGACTGACAGAGAGAGAATGTGAGAGTGTGAGGGTGTGTACATGTTTGTGCGCATATGCATGGCTGGCTATAGTCACACAACAGTCCGTGCAAAAGTATGTATCCACACTGACATATGACAGGTCCAATATGAATCAGATGGTATTTAAGAGGCACTTTCACCCATCAAGTTTGTGTCAACAAAACAATGCTGCTCCGAGGCAGGGTCAGGCGGATGGCGGGGTGGGGGTGTGGGTGGGGGATGTTGCAGAACTTGCAAATGTAGATTGGAGAGGGCAAGAACAACGGGTGGATGGTTCTGGGGTAGGGTAGGGCATGAGAACATTAGGGGGACCCAGCACGAGAGCGACTGAGGGACGGAGCACAGTGTGAGGGAAACAGGATTTGTGGGGTAAGGGGGTTGAATGGGGTTAGCAGGGATGGACAGCGATGGCAGGGGAGGGCGGGCAGAGGTCGACAGCGATTGGCGAGGGGCAGAGCGCGAGAGGAACTGCGGGGTTTGGGGCTGTGGGAGGAGGGCAGACTGTGGGAGCAATATGGTGTGGGTGAAATGGGGTAGCAGAGAGGGACAGCAGGGGAGGGCAGGCAGAGGTCGAGACCAACTCGAGAGGTGTGGCAGTAAGAAAGTGAGAGTGACGGGTGTGCGAGTGATAGAAGGGCCGAGCAATGGCGGGGGAAGAGAATAGCGTAAGAACCACATGACAGGAAGGGTCACAGCGCAAGAAGGTGTGACAGAGGGTGACAGCAATGGGCGGTAGGAAAGAAGGCGAGAGTGAGGGCGAAGGGTGTCGGGGAGTGAGCAAAAGAGAGAGACAGAGACAAAGAGAGACTTAAAGAGAGAGACAGAGACAGAGAGAGACCAAAGTGGCAGGATGTGGACAGAGCACGAGGAGAGAGGGAGAAAAGGGGAGAAGAAAAGGAATTAAGATAACCAAGGATAGGAGATTTAATTTTTGTAAATGATACAGGGCTATGCGGAGAGAGCGGAGCAGGCAGATTAGTTTGGGGATTGATAATGGACGATAGGAAGAGAGAAGGGGCAGTGCAATTCGTTTGCCGATTGATACAGGGATGTGAAAGGAAGCGGACAAAATGACTCACCACTCTCATTGACATTTGGTAGATTTCACCCAGACAACAGACCATGATTGTAATCTCTCCGGGAAAAGTCAAACAACCGTCGGGAAAACAGTTGTTAAAACACTCACAGGCTCCATGCCTTCATTATTGCACTTTACCCTCGTCTTCACGGACTCGAGTGGAAACTTTTGAGCTGCTTCATGTTCCTGCCTGCTTCCCTGCAATGGAGAACGAGAGAGAGAGAGAGAGAGAGAGAGAGAGAGAGGCGGAAAAAGAGAGACAGAGAGTTAAGTGGGATACAACCTCATTTACAAATCGTGACAGTGACAAAAAAAAAATACGAAAGACGGGGGAGGGACACGGAGTGAAACAGGAACTGAGACAGAAAGACAGAGGGAGAGAAGAATGAAATTGGTTCCAGACGGAATGTCAGAACATATGATGGAATGAGTGCGAAAGAACCAGCGAAAGTCAAACACAGAGTCAGGCAGAGAGTCAGGGATAGACAGAGATAGACTGAATAGAAACACGTAAAAGCAGAAAGGCAGCAGTACCTTGTAGCAACTCAATCTTGCCTGGTCAGCAGGACGAGTGCTGGGTGAGAAGGTTGGAGATGGCGAGGAGTCTGTAGGACCACTGAACCTGTGAGGACATACTGTGACACTTGCACATGCGACTAGACGAGGTTTGTCTCGCTGGTTGGCATCGATGTGTTGGACCAAATGATCTGTTTCCATGCTGCATATTTCATTGACTCCAAATACAAGCCCTCGCAAGCTGTTTACTGTACTTTTTGCAGTCACCTTAAAACCTCTCGTTCAATCTCTTTTAAAAGATAACCCAGGACAAAATGCTCTCTGAAAGCCACACCATTGGCACACCAGCAGAGCATCGAGCAGGCTACCTAAGGGGTAAGGTGGTTGTGGAGATTGGAGACGGGTAACGAGGAGTGGACCAGGAAGCCTCGTGTAGTTCAAAAGATTGCCAAAGCTAATGGGTGAATGGAGTATTAGGGCTGTGGAGAGTACATTTCGCCGGTATGGAGTGTGTTTCCCGCAGTATCCGACATCAAGCACTGGGCTCACTCACCAGCCGTTGGAACATCTGTTCCCGTCTTTGGGTTTCTCTGGTTCAGGGTCAAAATCCCAGGGACGTGTGTAAGATACAAGAGCCAGAGAACAGCAATTGGGCGTGGGTGGGTGGGTTCAGGGGAGGGGTGAAATAGAGAGAGAGGCACACAGATAGACAGAAATGGAGGAACAGACAGTGACAGAGAGCGCTATCAATGGACAGGGCACGTTCACGGGATGAGTAGGTGGAGGGTTGATAAAGACGAGGAATGGTGGGATAGGTGGCGTCAATGGGCAAGGGTGAGGGAGCTGACGAATAGGGAGACTTGTCAGTGTCTTCAAATCTTTGTGGTTTTCTGTCACGAACTGCGGAACCTATTTGTGTATCTGTGGGTGGTGCACAGCTACGTCAGATGAATAGGAGTCCAAGGACTGGCTCCAGGTGAAACTAATTGGTGTGAACAAATTACCAGTTTTCAACAGGGACGGCTTTCCATTTGACAACAATCTCGCGATTCATTGTCAAGACACCGAGGGGAGCCTGGGCTGTCAGCAGGGCAGTGAGAAACATCATGAGACCCTAGAGAGGAAGTAGGGTGTGTGTTACCGAAGATTGGTTAGGCAGAATATGTCATCCCAAAAGATTGAAGCAGTTCGGGCTGTGCCAGAGAGGTGGGGTTTGTTTGGGGAACGTCAGCAGGTGGCCAGATGCAGAAGTATGGGGCTGCAAACCTAAAAGGTTGAGGGTATGTGGAGCAGAGACGATGAAGGGTTGGGGAACTGTAAAGGAAGGGATGGGATCATGGGAGGCTGGGGTGAGAAGGAAGGCAGAGCAGTGCTGCATCAGGAAAGTATCCATCCACTGTAAATGGGGATTGTGAGTATTTTGGTGCCATCCAGGATCCTGCGGTGTTTGATTCAGGGCTAAGAGACATGGAGAGGGCAGTCAATCCTTTCATCAGGAATGTCAGGAAGTGCTTATGGCCGAAATGTCCATTGTCCTGCTGCTCAGATGCTGCCTGACGTACTGTGCTTTTTCAGTGCCATAAGTTCGGGCTCGGATCTCCAGCAACTGCAGTCCTCACTTTCCCCTTGACCAGATGCTCCAGTGAGTGCGAAGTGTAATTTGAGTTTTGTAAGGCAACCCTAGCCAAGACTTGTACAGTTAATAATGGGACTCGAGAGACGAGGGTGAAGAAGATGTTTGGAATGGTTGGCTTCATTGGTCAGAACATAGAATCTAGGAGTTGGGATGTCATGTTGCGTCTGTACAGGACACTAGTGAGGCCACATTTGGAATACTGCATTCAATTCTGGTCTCCCAGGTAATGGAGAAATGTTGTTAAGTGCAGAAGACATTTAAGAATGTTGAGGGTGGATTTGAGCTATGAGCAGGGGAACAATAGGCTGGCGTGATTGTCCCTGGAGTGTTAGATGCTGAGAGGTAATTCAGTGTGTCCATTAAATCAGTCACTCGGTATGTCAGTGCATCCATTTAGTCAGTCATTCAGTCGTCTCTGCGTTCATTCGATCAGACAGCCAGTCAGTCAGTGAGTTCAATCAGTCAATCAGTTAGTGCAGACAATCAGCCAGTCATTCAATCAATCAGTGAGTTTCCATTCAATCTATCTGTCAGTCAGTCAGAATGCCCATTCACTCAGTGAGTGTGTCCATTTGGTCAGGCAGTCTGTCAGTGAGTGTGTCCATTCAGTCAGTCATTCAGTGCGTCCATTCATTCAATCAGTCAGTCACGGCATCTCGTCATCATTCCGACCATCAGTGCGTCAGGCCAGTCAGTATGACTGTCAGTCCGTTAATTTAGTCAGCGTCCATTCACTCAGTCATTCAATCCATACGTCAATTATGTCAGTCATTCAGTCAGTCTATCAGTGCGTCCATTCATCCAGTCAGTCAGTACAGTCGTGCTTTCAGTCAGTGCATCCAGTCAGACGGTCAGTTGGTCAGTGCACCCATTCAGTCAGTCAGACAGTGCATGTGTCCGTTGAATCAATCAGTCATTGAGTGAGTGTGCACATTCTTTCAGTCAGTCAGTTATTCAGTTAGGACGACCATTCAGTTAGTCAGTTAGTATGTCCACTAAGTCAATCACTCATTGAGTCAGAGCGTTAGTTTTGTCAGTGATTTCATTCAGTCTGTCATTCGGTGAGTGCACACATTCAATCATTCAATCAGTGCATTTATTAAGTCCCTCAGTCAGTCTATCATTGCGTCCATTCAGTGAGTTAGTCAGTTCATCAGTCAGTGCATCCAGTCAGTCAGTCAGTCTGTGCGTTCATCGAGTCAGTCAGTCATTGAATCAGTAAACCCATTCGATCAGTCCATCATTCAGTGCGTCAATACAGTCAGTGACTGCACATTCAGTATGACATTCACTGCGTCAAGTCAGCCCGTCAGTGCATGCATTTATTCAATCAGTCAGGGCGTCTCGGCGTCTCGTCATCTGTCAGACAGTCAGTACGTCCAGTCAGTCAGTTACTCAGAGTCCATTCACTCATTCAAACAGGGCGTCTATTAAGTCAGTCAGTCAGTCAGTCAGTCAGTCTGCCAGTGCATAGATTCAGTTAGTCAGTGAACTATTCAGTCAGTCAGTCAGTGTGTCTGTGCTGTCAGTAAGTGCATCCATTCTACTAGTCAGTCACTCTATCATGGAGTTGGTCCATTCAGTCAGTCAGTCAGTAAGTCAGAGGGTCCATTCACTCAGTCAGTATATCAATTCAGTCAGTCAATCGGCTGGTGCGTCCATTCAGTCGGTTATTGTGTCTGTACATTAATTCAGTCAGTCCATCTCTGAGTCTATGCCTCCAGTCAGTATGCCATTCGGTCAGTGCTTAAATTCATTAATTCCGTCAGTGCATTCATTATGTCTGTCAGTCAGTCAGTCTGTCATTGCATCGTTTCATATCCATTTCAAGAATGAATTTGGAATTTACTGAATTATTGTCACTATCCCCAAAATGCTGATCCACAAAAAAACTTCGAACTCTTGACCGGTATTAATCATTACAGCTACCTGTAACTCTATCACATTCCTCGTGGGACGATCTATTTTTTGGCATTAAACGACTCCTGGGCTTATTTTAAATTTTGCCCACATTGAATCATTCCACATGAAAGCAGTCTCAATTTACGTCCGCAAAGTTGAAATGCTCCCCAACTACAACATAGTCCTCTCACACATATTTGCAGTTGACTACGTATCTGCTCATGTGTGTCTCTTCAACGTTTGGTAGATGTGCAGTCGAATCACAGCCATGTTTCTTAAATTGATTTTATTTCTAATCTCTAGTAGTTAACGCAAGTTGTAAGTAACTCCTCGATATTTGCCCCTCCCCGCCCCCTCACCACCACCCCCTTCGCCAAACAAATGGAGTTTTGCCATGGGTTAAAATAGTATGAGAGTTGGTTGACTCCCCATGAAGGAAATGTTACAATGACAAACCGTTCCCTTGATTGTTTATCATTCCTTGGACTAGGATTTCATAATTGTTAATCATGCTGGTTTTATGACACGTTTTACACTCGAAACTATCTGCCAAACTTTCGTTTGCCTTAGAGAGAGAGGAAACATTTAAACACAAGTAGGAAGTGTTGCGGAAATACAGCAATTCTGACGGAGAGAAAGCAAAGTTAACATTTCACTTCAGTAAGCCCTCTCCATTTCTCCAAATGAGTTCTGAAAAAAGTGACGGGACGTGTATGTTCCTTCTGCTTTGTCTACACAGACTCTAGGCAACCTCATGAATTACTCCTGCACCACTACTCTTTTGTTACAGAATTCCAGCTTCCGCAGACCTTACCTTTAATTACACAGAAATGCTTAACGGAGTCAGAATTTTCCCAGGCACTATGGTCCCTTCCTAAAATGGCATTCCACAGAGATCCACTTGCAATGATTGACAGAGTTGTATGTTCTGAACGCTGGTGCTGAGTTTGCCTTTTGGATACACCTGACATCTTTAGGAAACAAGCATCCACCCACGCCTCATACACTTATTTTGCAAGTTATTTTGCAAATCATAATTGTGACACTTCTCTGGCGTAGTTTGAAAATGTACCTGGATCTGGTGGTAAAGCCGCATACATGTCTGGTTATGTTATGTTATGTCTGAGAAGTGGTTTGGGGAATGTCTAAGCTGCCACAGCTGAAAAGAAAGCCCGACGTGGAAATCATCTTGAATTCAGACTTGGATACATGAGAAAGTGGTGTACAGCAATAATGTGCCCTTTTCATTGTTTATAACCGACTTGGATGAGGAAGTGGAAGTATCAGTTAGGCAGTTTGCCGACGAAACGATGTTTCGTAGAGTAGTGGATAGTGTGGAGGGTTGTTGCAGGTTGCAACGGGACATCAACAGGATGCACAACTGAGCTGATTATCGGCAGATGGAGTTCACCTGGAAAAGTGCGAATTGATTAATTTTGGAAGTCGAATTTGAATATAAATGCTGGTTTGAAGGCAGGATATTTGGCGATGTGGAGAAACAGAGGGATCCTTGGGTCCATGTCCATAGACCTCTCAAAGTTGCCTCCCAAGTTGATTGTGAAGTTAAGAAGTGGCATGATGTGTTGTCTTTCATTTGCGGGGAAAATGTTCAGGAGCCGCGAGGTTATATTGCAGCATTATAAAGCCGTGGTTAGACCACACTTGAAATATTGTGTTCAGTTCTGCTCAGCTAATTATTGGAAGGATTTGAAAGCTTTAGAGAGGTTGCAGAGGAAATTTACCAGTTTGAATGATAATGAAGGAGAAATCGATGGTCATTGGCGGATAATCGATATGTGCCACTGACAATCATTGGTTCAGATTGTAATGAAAGCTCTGAATTATGACTTTGGATTTCTGTCCCATTTCAGTGCAAAATATTGTAGAACAGAAGACTTCCTGTGTGCGCAGTCAGCAACCTTAGCTTAATGAGCACCAAGCTCGAATCACCATTTAAACTGTATCTGTCACCTCTATTCTTCCTGCTACATGCATTACTGCACGTTTCACCATATTATATTTAATAAATAATGAGAACATTTGAAGATCAGGTTGATGAGTGGCAATTTCTATACATACAGTCAAAGAAGGACACCACTTTACAGGGGACAACACACACATCAGAGGACAGGCGAATAGAAGACATGCATGAGAATCCTCAGAGACAGAACAATCTCAACAGATCTCTAAGAATAAACACGTCGATTTAAATCTTATCTACCTTCTCTTTCAAATCGAAATGGAAATGTTATCACTCGCCTTAGGAAGCTAAGACTTATAAATAGAGAGGTGAAGCATACCACGAGCGCTTCATTGAAGACTCTCACTGATTTTGTTACCTAGTATGGTGATGAAACGTCTGAAAACAAACTTTCTAGCTCAGCTAGTTAACTTACATACTTATTGTGTTTAACCTACAAAATGTTTTCCCACTTACTTGGCCCGTGTGTACGCTCTGCTTAATATTTATGTCTTTCTCATTAGTTACCAATTCTTTGCATCATCTATCTTAGTAGGTTCACTTTCCTCGTACATATCAGCAAAATCTGACTCAGTTGGTGTCGTCACACTGCCAGGACTCGGGTTTTATTGCAGCCTCGGATTTCTGTTGTACAGAGTTTGCACATTCTCCACGTGTCTGTGTGGGTTTCCTTCGTGTGCTCGGGTATAATCCCACAACGCAAAAGTTTGACGTTTAGGTGAACTTGACATGCTACATTGCTCACAGTGTTCAGCGATGTGTCGGTTAGGTACATTAAGCAGGGGTAAATGGATAGTAATGGGGTAGGGGAATGTTTCTAAGTGGGTTCTTCTTCGCAGGGTGAGTCTGGACTTGTTTGGACAAATGGCCTGTTGCCACACTATAGTGATTCTAAGATTCTATGATTAACATTGTAAATAACTCTGGCCACAACACTGATCCCTGGGGCAATCAAACACTTGGAGATTGAAACCCTGAAAATGTGTAATCGCCCACCAACCCATCGCCCATGCCCTCACTGCAAATCTGTCCTAGTTCGCCTAGTGTCTATGAACATAGAAAATGAGTCCAGGAATAGGGTCTTCAGCGTTCACGCGTGTTCCACAATTCAATATGACGAGAACGGAACAACCTACTCAGTATCCTATTCCCACTTTTTTGCCATAAGTTACTTTCACCATAAGAACCTTCCATATCTCTTTCTTGAAAATATTTAATGTTTTGCATGAACTACGTTCTATGGTGGATAATTCTACAAGTTCACCAGTCTTTGTGAAAACATATCGTCTCATCTCTGTCAAAGCACCGCACCCTGTAATCTTAGGCTGTGAATCTAATTTTCAGATCTAACAAATTTTCCTGAAGGAATCCAACTGACTGGTCTGAAGTTCTAGTGTTTACACCTATTTACACATTATAACAGTGTGGGAGTATGGAAACAACTAACTCCGACACAACTTCGTAACACACAGGGAGTATTATCAAATGACAAACAGTCACCATCGTTTACACGAACACGCAGTGGTGATCCATATTTCCATCTCAGTAGTTGTTATGATACACATGGTTTTGGAGCGAATGAGGTTAGGTGAAACAGTTTCTTTCAAGCTTGCAATTATCATCAGTGGCGGTGGATCTGAACGTTGTCACTGGAAGCTTTCCCTCTTGTGTTTACAAGGTCACTTCTTTCAATGGATGTTCCATTGTGTCTGTGGGAATATATTCTCCGCAGTTAGAGGGATCTCTAATTCGGGAGAGACAGAGAGAGAGAGAGAGAGAAAGAGAGACAGAGATCAGAATCTGGGAGCAAGAGGCTGGAACTTCAGAATAAGTGTACACAATCTGACAAGAAACGATTGGAAAGATTCTACAAGAGATCTGAATCTGGGAACAACGGACTGGAGCATTCCTTCAAGGGAACCGAATCTGTAAACAATGTACTTGATATCTACAAGTCATTTCAAGAGTCTATCCTGGTATCTTTTCGTAGCATTACGATTCAAAGTACAATAACTGCTTTAAATTATTGATTGTTATTGCTATATTATTATTGGTTTCGTTGGAGTTTCTGGTAAGCCACTCTATTCAGCCATTGACTGTAAAGCTACATTGAGTTTATGAGCCTGCTTTCAATTGTTCACTCCCCACACTCTATGCTGCTGTTCCCTTTCTATTTGTTGAAACACTGTATCCGGAAATTGGAGGTGGAAGTATTTTGTGAGTACAGAATATAGAACATAGAATATAACATATTACACCACAGTAATAGGCATTGAAACCACCGTGTCGGGCCGAACACGACGCCAAATTGAATTAATCTAATCTTTTTTTTCTTCCTTGAGTACATATCCAGCTAACAGACCCCACCACTAAGGATATATTTCCCTCCCCTGCCCTATCAGCGTTCCAGAAAGACCACTCCCTCTGCGACTTGCTCGTCAGGTCTACATCCCCCTCCAACCCAACCTCCACTCCAGACACCTTCCCCTGCAACTGCAAGAAATGCAAAACCTGTGCACACAACTCCCCCTCACTTCCCTCCAAGGCTCCAAGGATCCTTCCATATCCGTCACAAATTCACCTGCACCTCCACACACATCATTTCCTGCATCCGCTGCACCCGATGTGGCCTCTTCTACATTGGGGAGACAGGCCGCCTACTTGTGGAGTGTTTCAGAGAACACCAATAGGACATCCGCACCAACCAACACAACCGCCCCGTGGCTGAACACTTTAACTCCCCCTCCCACTCCGCCAAGGACATGCAGGTCCTTGGCCTCCTTCATCGCCAGAGCATGGCAACAAGACGCCTGGAGGAAGAGCGCCTCATCGTCCGCCTAGGAACCCTCCAACTACAAGAGATGAATGCAGATTTTCCGAGCTTCCTCATTTCTCCAGCTTCCTCATTTCCCCACCCCCCATCTTATCCAGTCCAAACCCTCGGACACAGCACGGCCTTCTTAACCTGCAATCTTCTTCCCGACCTCTCCGCCCGCACCGCCTCCCCCGCCTTTCACCCTCACCTTAACCTCCTTCAAACGATCGCATTCCCAACGCCCCTCCCCCAAGTCCCTCCCCCCTACCTTTTATCTTTGCCTGCTTGGCACACCTTCCTCATTCCTGAAGAAGGGATTATGCCCGAAACGTTGATTCTCCTGCTCCTTGGATGCTGGCTGACCTGCCGCGCTTTTCCAGCAACACATTTTTCAGCTCTGATCTCAAGCATCTGCAGTCCTCACTTTCTCCTACATATCCTTCTATCATGGCATCTTCATGTACTTGTCTAAGATACCCTTAAACTCCCTACGTTATCAGCCTCCATCACTACCACTGGAAGAGCTATCCAGAAGTCTACCACTGCCAATGTCAAATACATGCGCTTCTCAGTTCCTTTGAACTTGCTCGCTCTCACTTTAAATGCACAGACAAAGACATTGAACTCTGATAATAAAATTTGGACCGTCAACCCTTTTTATGTAAATAAAAATTTTAAAGGCTTACATTAATTGTCCGCCTCTCCAAAGAAACAAATCCGAGTTTTCCCAGTCTCCACTTGTAGCTCATATCTTCTAATCCACGAAGTATCCTGAAAAGCCTCTCTTCCACTCTTTGCAAAGCAACCTTCCTGTGATGTGGCGAATACTATTTGCTGAAACAGTTCAAGACCGGCCGAACTGAAGTCCTACAAAGCTGCAACATGACAGCTTGATTCTTCTACTCAATTTCTTGATCTAAAAAGGTAAGCATGCCGTGTGCTTTCTTTAAAGTACCATCGTGGCAATGTTCCGGGAGCTATAAACCCAAACCCCAAGATCCCTCTGTACATCAGCGCTTTTAGGGTCCTGCCAATAACTGTATACATTTCCTTAACAGATCATCGCCAAAGGTGCAGCACCAAACCTTTACGTGAATTAAAGTTACTTTACCATTTCTCCTCCCATATGTCCAATTGACTTATGTTCCGTGACATGCTTTGGAAATCTTCCAAACTATCCTCAAATCCGCTGATATTTGAAACGTCTACAACTTACGAACCCACCTCCAACATGTGCATTTTCTTCAAAATCATTTATATTCATCACAAATAGCAGGGGTCATCTGCAGCGCGCCATCAGTCTCTCACATCCATCGAGGAAATTACCCTTCCAGCACTGCCCGCTTCCTTCTATAAGCAAGCCAACTCTAGAACAAAGCAGTCATACAATCGTCGACCCCATGCGTTTTTCATCTTCTGGATGAGCCGACAATGAGGGACTTACTCGAAAACCTTACTAAAACCAACATCGACAACTCCAAATGTTCCACATCGATCACCTTCGACACTTCCTGGAAAAATTCAATCATTTTTGGCAGGCATGTCATATCCAGCACAAACCCCTGCTGACTAGTCCCAGTCAAACCATTCTTTTCCAAATACGCATAAACAAAAATTGCTAAATAATCCGTCGAATAGCTACCCAAGCGGCGATGCACGTCTTACCGATTAACCCTATTTACCTTGCCGAAAAGAGAAAGAACATTAGCTACTCACCAGTCCTCTGTTGCATATGCAGTGGCGAGCGAGCATACAATGATCCTGGTCTGCAAAGTTCATGAAGAAATTGTTGAATGTGGATAGGGCCAATGTCTGATCAATGTTCATTCATCACTCAGGAAAGCTTGAGTCGTGTCTGCCTTTGGCAATCAAATGTGCGAAGATCAAAAATGCCCATATCAGAGCAGAATGCAACACATGTTCTTTGAAAACTGGCTCAATTTCGACTTCACTGCAAGTTCGAAAAGATGTATTCCCTTTATACCTATTTCTATTTCAGACTGAAACATCGATCCAGAGAAAAAAGGCGAATGAGAAACCGGTCCTTAACTTCCGCTCCCCCATCCAGTATTCTCCCCTTTGTCCCGAACATCTTGATGTGACTCCATCCTGAAAACATTCCGTACTTTGGTCTCAACCTCTTATTGTGGCAACGGCTTCCACAGGCTCACCACTCTGCGTGAAGACATTTCTCCTCATGACAGTCCTCCACTTCATTCTTAGACTGAGACAAACTAGAATCCCGAATATCAGGAACATCCTTCTTGCGTTTCCCTGTCTTATTCTGTTTTAAATTTTGTGGATATCTGTTAGGTAATTCCCCCTTCCCACCCATTTGTCCAATCTCCAGTGAATACAGTCCCGCTATCTCAGCAATTAGACAAACACATGAACATCACACCCACTTCATAGAACATAGAATATTACAGGCTTTTCAGCCCATAACGTTGCGCCGAACATTTATCTTAATCTAAAAAAACAAAACTTCACACCCCTCCGTTTATTCCTGTACATTTTGTTGTCCAGCAGTTGCTTAAATGTTCCTAATGTCTCTGACTCTACTAGCACGTCTGACAGTGCCTTCCATGCACCCACCACATTCTGCATAAAGAAGAGTCCATTGACATCTCCCATATAACTTTCTTCAACACCTTAAGATTATGACCCCTCGTGACAGCCATGCCTGCCATGGGGAAAGGTCCCTGGTCATTTAATCTGTCTACATCTGTCAGTATCTTGTACGTCTCTATCAAGTCGCCTCTCTTCCGTCTTCTCTTTGATGTGAAAAAGCCCAGCTCTCTTAAAATATCGTCATAAGACATGCCCTCCAATCCACCTCGCATCCTGATAAACCCCCTCTGCACCCTCTCGAAGGAAGCTACATCTTACCTATAATGATTCAAGCAGAAATGTACACAATATTTCAATTGTGGTCTAACTATTCGTAAAGAAGGACTTATGCCCGAAAAGTCGATTCTCCTGCTATTCGGATGCTGCCTGGCCTGCTGTGTTTTTCCAGCACCACATTTTTCAACTATGGTGCTCCAGCATCTGCAGTCCTCACTTTCTCCTAACTATTCGTGAGGCTAAGCCTGGAAATGAATTGCAGTTTTATTACTGATCAAAAGGTTCTGCAGATGTTCATCACGTGGGAGAAGGAATATGTTCAAACAGATTGCAGAAGTGGAACTGTTAACTAAGTCAGTGCCTGGGAGATAGTCCCAACCAGTCGGAAAATTTGCAGAGGCCAAATGTCACACAGTAACAGGGGATCTCGTGGAGGAAGCAATCAGTCTGTCATTGCGTTGGCAGAATAATAGAAATAATATACAGTCGTTGGAGGGGAAATTAAGTGATGGTTGGAAATAGGGAAAGAGAGAGAAAATCTTTGGACAGATTAAGGAGTCGTTAGTAGTTAGTCTGAGAAAATGATGAGCTGCTAATGGGACCTATTAATGGTTAGACATCAAAAGTGAGTGGTAGCAGCCCATGTGATGATACAGTCTGTTCTGTGGGTTTGGGGAAAGATTTGTGAAAAATTCTCATGCACTAAAATTGTTGTAGCAGATGCTTAGTCCAAAAAGCAGTATCATTACCAAGTGTAAAATGCGGTGCTGTTCTTCCAGCTTACTTTGGGTTTCGCTGGATCAAGTTTGAGACAGAGATCTTTGCCAAACATCCGTTGGTGTGTCTAAGTGGAAAATAACAGAAAGTTCAGGGCCATTTTTAGAGGTACAGCATAAGTGTTCTAAGAAGCAGTCAGAAGGTTGCATTTCCTCTCCCCAAAAGAGAGGAGACCGCATTGTGAGCAGGAATAAACTAGATTGCAAAAAATGCAGGAAAAGCGCGGGTAGACCTGGAAGGTATGTTTGCAGTCTTTGTTAAACTTAAGGGGAGCAGAAACTAACCGTTCAGATATTACATATTCTGGGAAGGTGTGCCTCTGAGAACGTTTTCGGATCGAAGGAGGAGTGGACCAGGGTTTCCAAGAGGGAAGAGTAACAAGGGAGTGTCGGGAAAATGTTTCTGATGATGGCATTCTGCTCGTGGGATATGAAAAGGCGACTAATGATCCTTTGGATGAGGATACTTATGGGATAGTGGGTCAATGGGGACTCCATCAAGGTTGTGTAAGGGAAGAGGGCGTTAAAGACTGATGTATAGGAAATGGGGTTGGATCCAGCTGAAGACTATGACATGTACATTGCAGGAGATTCCTTGGTTGAAGTAAAAAGTGCACAGTTTGTAGATGCCTTTCTCGACATTGGCAAAATCATAGCATTTGTGATGAAGGCGGTGGAACTAGGAGAATGGAATACAGTCTTTATAGAGTCACAAAGTCATAAAGATGTACAGCAGGGAACCGGAACGTCCGGTCCAACACATCCATGCCTACCAGATATCACCACCCAATCTAGTCAAACCTGCCAGCATCCGGCCCATATCCCTCCTAAATTTCGTATTCATATAACCATCCAAGTGGTTCTTAAATGTTGCAATTGTACCAGCCTCCACCACTTCCTCTGGCAGCTCATTCCATGCACGTACCACCCTCTGTGTGAAAATGTTTCCCCATAGGTCTCTTTTATATCTTTCCCCTCTCACCCTAAACTTATGCCCTCTAGTTCTGGACTCCTCTGCCCCAGGGAAAATACCTTACCTGTTTACCCGATCCATGCTCCTCATAATTTTGTAAACCTCTATAAGGCCACCATTCAGCCTCCGATGCTCCAGTGAAAACAGCCCCAGCCTGTTCAGCCTCTCCCTGTAGCTCAAACCCTCCAAACCTGTTAAACTACTTGTAAATCTTTTCTGAACTCTTTCATGTTTCACAACATCTTTCTGATAGGAAGGAGTCCAGAATTGCACGCAATATTCCAACAGTGGTCTAACCAATGTCCTGTACATGGCCACAACATGGCCTCCCAACTTCAGTACTTAATACTCTGACCAATGAAGAAAAGCACACCAAACGCCTTCTTCATTATCCTATGTAACTGCGACTTCACTTTCAAGGAGCTATGAACCTGCACTCCAGGTCTCTTTGCTCAGCAACATTCCCTAGGACCTTACCATTAAGATTTTCTTTCCCAAAATGCAGCACCTCGCAGTTATCTGAATTAAACTCCACCTGCCACTTCTCAGCCCATTGGCCCATCTGGTCAAGATCCTGTTGTAATCTGTGGTAACCTTCTTCGCTGTCCACTACACATCTACTTTTGGTGTCATTTCCAAACTTATTAACTGTATCCCTTATGCTCGCATCCAAATCATTTATGGAAATGACAAATAAAGAGGACCCAGCAGCGATAATTGAGACACTCCACTGGTCACAGGCCTCCAGTCTGAAAAACAACCCTCCATCCCCAGCCTCTCTCTTCTACCTTTGTGCCATTTCAGTATCCAATTTGCTAGTCCTCCCTGTATAAGCACCAGGGGTGTGAGAATATATAGCAACAATAGCTATGTGAGCCAGTGGGTTTGCGTTAGATATTGGTGGCCAACCTATAATCACAAATGGAACTAAAGACGTCGAGGACGGAAGGGGAAGTCGGATATGGGCCACGTGACGGTGAAAGCGAGGTGGATATTGAAAGTGAAATAACTAAGTTTTTCTTTATAATTCTGAATGAGAAAAGGAAACAGCATCAATAATGCCATTGATTCCCAGAGAATCGGGTGATGGACAGTTTAAACTGAAACAAGGAATTTTTCATGTAGCACACAAAGAGATATTTGGGGCAATCATGGTATCCTCGATCATCCTTTTGTTCTGAAGAAAATGAGTACAGTTAAAAACTAAGTTGTTCAGGGTGCCGATAATCTTGGCCATTTGGTGGAGATTAGTCGTTGATGGGGTTATTTAAGGCTTGTCTTGAATGAAGAAATGGAAAGTCTGAGGACCATTCCAATGGAGCGCAAATGTGCAAAGGGTTTGTGCGCACATGGGAAAAACGTTTTTAGACAAAGGCATGGACAGGAAATGTTCACAAAGATTTGGGATTAGTCCCAAAGGAAAATGGGGTTAGTGCTAATGGACGCTTCTGTCAGCTTTGCCCAGTTTGAGTTGAATCGCCAGTCTCAATACTGGAGAATTTTATGACACTATGACTATGACTGGAGCCCGCGAAAGATAAATTCTGAAACTGGCTTGAAGTGTATGACGAATCATGAGTGGTATTGGGAAGAGGGAAAATTTCGAGTTGAGGTTGAAAAGGATGCACACTGTCGGACATGGGCAGGAACAATCAATTGGGAGGATTGCTATCGATTCTTTTAGTAGCAAAGTATTCTGAATCAAACCTATTCAGACTCGTTTTGCCCACCTCTGGAGCAAGAGGAACATGATCCAGGGGCAGGTGTCCAAACCACTGCCCCAGACTTGTGCCTGTGGTTTCGATTTAATCTCTGTCGATCCTTACCATGTCAGTGTGTGTTTACTCAGCACAATTAGTGAAGTAATCAATTTTTGTCGTGTCAATTTTCCAGAATAATTCAGTTTGAGAACTAGTGAAACAACCTTGCATTCTAATATCTGATTTTGCTTCACTGTGTATATTTGGACTGCCTTGTTATCCCTTTCAGGCTATTGTGAGCGCCAGTCGACTACATTTTTCTGTATTTTTATTAACATTGATTCACCTCTCATTTGAATCAAGCATTCTGATATTATTCACTGTTTTTACCCTTTCTCAGAGCAAACTGCGTCACAGTTTAGATTCTTTCACCAGAAAAAATGTGAACATGTTTGCAATTGCAACCACAGATCTACAGGTTCTGATCAAGAATGTAATACTATATTAGACGTTCAGTTATCACTTTCCATTATTATTCCTGTCCTTTACACCTCTTTGTAGTTTAATCTTGCACATTAATGCTGTCAGTCTGGACTTATCTGCTGGGTGCATTGTCGCCCTCACTTTTGTTTATAATTGGGCCAGAAATCTCAAAACGTTTTTGAGCAGGTAGCCCAGATGGTAAATTTGGTCTTTGTTTTGCGAGGTGCAAAGTGGATATTCCCAGTGTAAATTAGCTGGGTAGAATGCCAGGTTTTATACAAGTAAGTTTTTGTTAGAAAATTACGGAATGAAACAGAAATAACAGAAAACAGAACGACGGGTAACTTATCCTATCCAAACTCGAATTAACGATGCTGTTCCGAAAATACTTGCAATAGTCCTAATATACAAATCCCTTCGCACAAACAGCAAAATCAAAGACATGTTTCCAGTTTTCCAGGAGGGAGAGAAGTCCAGTAGTGTTTCACACTTCCCCGACTGTAAGTGAACTGACTCAAGTTCTGAACAGAAAAAAATATATAATCTAAACGAAGGCGAGCTGTGCTGCGAGCTTGCTATTCCCATTTGATTATCGGCGTTTTCTTAAGATGAGAAAGTCTTAAGCTGCAGATATTATCTGTTCAGGTAAAGAGAAAACCCCCAATGAACATATCAAGCTGCAGACAAAATGGAACCTGGCTAATTACACACTCTCTTTTTAAAAAGAAGGCATAGTAAACTTTTAACAGGAGCAGTATTGTGACACCTCCCCCTTCAAGAAGTAGCATAAATATCGAAAGATAGCTTCATTGTTCAAAACCCTCAAAAACATTTTTTTAGAAATGGTTAGTACTTTAAACACACGTATACATTCACTAACTATAAACATGCAATATGAATAATTACATTTGCATTCAGTTATCGGTTCTCCCACGACCGAAAACCTCAATTACTCACTCGACTGTCGAGAATGCATCGTTGATCACGTTTTCTCCACCGGCCACATGGACAATTTCAAATTGTAATACCATGCCCCAATCAAAACAGTCACGCATTTGTGTGCTTTAATTCCTCAACAACTTTAATATGTTCCGATCAGTGTATACAACTGTGTCCGATGTGTTACTGGTAATATAAACACTCAAGCGTTGTCATGCCTACACCCTACTAGATGTCTCTTTCTCAATCGTCAAATATTTCTGCTGATGAACATTCAATTTACTGGCGGAATATTTTAATCTTCTCACAGTCTTCCTGCAGGAGCATAGCATTGACACCCACATCGCTGGCAGTGATAGCCGCCTTGAAAGGCGTTGGGTGCTCAGGTGTGGCTAGTACTGGGGCAGTGGTTAAAACAGTAATCAGGCAGGGAAACGGCTTCTGCCAGTCCGCCGTCAACTGAAACTCCTTGCCTTTATTTCGCAATTCATTGAGTGGAGCTGCCAGACTGCGAAATATGGCACAAAATTTACATAAAATCAACTCAATCACATGAAACCAATTACTCTGGTTTTTGCATCTCCTGGAGCCATTTGTCCATGTGCAATAGCATGGCCTGGGAAGTTGACTTGGGCTTTCGCAAATTCACGTTTAGCTAGTTTTAGCACCACGCCTGTCTTCCAAATTCGCTCGAACAAGCCTGATAAATGCTGTAAAATCTTCCTTCCATGAGTGACTTACAATCACCAGATCATCAATGTAGCAACACAGTTGGCTCATCCGCCAATGGTTTTATTCGTTAGTCACTGAAATGAGGCCGCAGCTATTTTCTTACGAAATGGCATGAATTTAATGTGACACCGTCCCTGTGGCGTTACCAAAGCTGAAATGGCGTTTATTCTTTCTGATAGGGACATCTGCCAGTCAAGTCAAAATGAGAAAATTAACTTGCTTATTCCACCTTTTCAATATAGTTTTCCAGCCATGGAATTGAATATGCAACATTCTTTGTAACGGCACTGCCTTTGCGGTAGTCGCCAACTCCCCAACTCTATTTAATCGATCCCTAAAATTTGGCTTCTAATCCAAATGTGTGGTCTGTGAAATATGACTAATTTCTCAATCAATTTTAATGGTCCTCTCACTTTATGCCCCTAAATTAATTCAAATGGACTGAATTTGTGAGGTTCGTTTGGTGCATCTCTGACCGTAAAACAAGATGGAATTTCCTTATCACAAACATCTCGATAATCCTGACTATAAGTCCCAAAATAGTCTTTCCTGTTTTGATGCCAGCTTTCTTGCGCAGCGTTCCATTGTTTTCTGCTTAAGCTGTCCGTAAGTTCATTGAATAGTTTGGATGTGAAGATTGACACTTGACCTGACTATCTCTATTGGTAGTCGGTATCTAAAAAGAAGAGTAATTCCTCTACAATCCTTTTATCTGTGATATTGCGTAATAGAATTGCCTCAGGAAATCTCATCGGCACAACCATATTTTTCAACATATATTGAGTCCCACATTTTGTTTGAGACAGGGGACCCATGCAATGTATCAAGACTCTTGTAAAAGTTGCCTCAACTGTTGGAATAGGTATTAAGGTGCAAGTTATATTACCTCTTGTAGTTTTGAAATTTCCTGAAATATGTCGCACATCTGACAAAGTTTAATCCTTGTGCACGCCAGGCCAGTAAAAATGTCTTTGTATTTCAGCCTGTGTTTTCCTCACATCGAAATGTCCTTGCAGTGGTAGCTCATGTGTCACTCGCAACATTTCTTTTTCTATACCCCACTGTAATACAATTTGATAAATCTCTGCCCATATCTCAAATACTTGAAAAGGAGATGGTCTCCATTTCTTCCGTACAATATCACTTTTCAAACAATACCACATAGAGAGACATTCAGACTGCAACTGTCTATATGTCATTTGATAAAATTTTGTTTAAGATGTTCCTCTATCTGCTGCAACCCAATTCGTTTTGCAGAGGCAAACATATTTTCATGACTATTTCTTTGTTATTGTTTTGTCCCAACCGGCTGATTGACAACCGTCTTCACTAATGCTACTTCAGCTGCTTATCTATACTCTTTGATCACTTTGCCTTCAATTGGTGACGTTGTGACCTCCTTACTCAGGAAACAATGCCAGATAAGAATTCTGCATTCCTTCAGTTGCTTGAGTGTCGAATGGCTTTTCTATTGCAGTAGGCAACACATCTACCGGTGAATTAGCTATATCATTTAAAAGGACAACTTGTATTCCTGGAGCCGAGAGTTTGTCCAGTACTTCGACCACAAATTCTGTACTCTCCGCCGGACACTTTGACTTCACTTTGCATAATTGAGTGCATTTTGTCGGACCATGAATTCCCATAACCAGTATCTTTTCTAGCAACAATTCTCCAGGAATATATATCTCCTCATCCTTCAGCACCGCAGACTGAGAGAATCCTGTGTACTTTAGTAATGTAACATCTTTTCCCGCTACTCCTGGCCCATCTGAATAAACTTTACCTTTACAGGAATATATTTTTAAACAGATCAGGCGGTTGCTCCTTCATTAACCTATGATCAGCTTGTGCACTCTCATACAACTTTCTATCTCTCCCTGCTCTTTCTGTTAGCACTACAACAACACGTCCAGGCTTATCCTGCTTTCCCACGTCTGGCTTTCCTGTGCTTCTCCAACTCCAACAACACTGTGATTTCATGTGACCCACTTCATTACAATGAAAACACATGAGCTTTTTACCTTCTTTGACTCTTAAATGATTTCCTTTTTTATTCTGTGGGACGTCCTCCTTTTCACTTCACTGAGGATTTCTGTTTTCCCCAAATTCTATCCCTATTGGATTTAAATTTATTCGGATGCCAAACCGTGTTTTCTGAGCAAATTCATCGTCATTAGCTAATTCAGCTGCTAACCTTGACTGCTTAATTTTTTGCTATTCCACATATGTTCGCACAATGCCGGACAATGAATTTTGAAACTCCTACAAAGTTATTGTCTCTCTAACTACTTCGTAATTTTGCTCCATTTTTGAAGCTTTTATCCACCTATCAAATTACTTTGTTTGGTCCTTTCAAACTCAATATAGGTTTGACCAGGGTCTCCGCTTCGAATCCAGAATCGTTTCAGTCGGCATCTGATACAGGCATGTATGCATTTAAGGTAGCTTTGTTCAGCTCTTCATACTCCCTCGATATCTATTCTGATAGTGATGCAGATGGTTCACTCGCACTTATTACCAGTTTTGTTTTCAGCAACAAATCCAACATGGTCAATGGCCAATGCATTTTTTCAGCCACTTTTTAAAATGAAATGAAAATGGTTTCCACATCCTGTTCATCAAATGTAGGCGATGCTTGAACATACTTAAACAGCTTCGCACCAGGCATTTGACTCCCAGAGAGACAGCCTCATTCTCTTGCTCACTTAGCCTTAGCTTTATCGTTCATCTCCATTCTTTCCTGCTGATTTGTATGTAGGCGAATGTGAGGAATTCAGATTTTGGAGATCAGAGTCTTGGGTAGAGTGGTGCTGGAAAAGCACAGCAGGTCAGGCAGCATCTGAGAAGCAGAAAAGTCGACGTTTCGGGCAGAGTGTTGAAGGGTTCCTGCCCGAAAACTCGATTTTCCTGCTCCTCGCATGCTGCCTGACCTGCTGTTCTTTTGCAGTCCCACTCTAATCTTGACTTCCGTCTTTAAGTGTCAATTTCTGTATTTCAAAGTCTCTCTCTTTTACTTCCTCTCCAGCGAGAGAATTTGTTCTCTTTCTTTCTCTTCTGCTAAAGCCCTTCGATCTTTATTTCGTTCTCATCTGACTTTAATCGTAACTGACGCAGTTTCAGCCCTTCCCTACTCTCTCGCGTCTAACTCAATCTGATTCATTGGCAATTGAACTGTTGCAATCTTCACAGACCATGATGGCGTTTCCAAAAATTCCAAACGCTAAGCCATTGCTGAAATCATCTCATCTTTCCCCAAGTTAGGAGGTAAATTCAACCTCAGCTTGTCCAATAATTCGCGCAGCTGGGTCATATCTGCCTTTTGTAAACCTTCAAGAAACTCCTTGCTGACTGAATGAGCCATTGGTTCCCAAGCTATGTTTAAACCAATTAAGTTAACACGCGAAACAAAAGACACTAAGACCTACCACTCGTTGCTGAAATCCAGCAGAAATCCCCAACCTGTTTTGGAATAGGTCAGCCCCCTCAAAACATTTTCAACCAGGTAACCCAGACTGCAAATTTGCTATTTATTTCGCTCAGTGTATAGTGGATATTCCTGGAGAAAAGTAGATAGGTCGACTTGTAAGTTTTGAACAAACAAGATATATTCACAAAATTATGGAATGAATCACAAAGAAAAGAAAACAGAGTACTGGATAACGTGTCCAATGCAATAGGGCGAAAGTGAGGACTGCAGATGCTAATGAATAGAGTCGGGAGTGTGTTGCTGGAAAAACACACAGCAGGAATATGATGAAGGGCTTTTCTGAAACGACCATCGTCCTTCTACTTGGATGCTCCCTGAACCGCTGTGCTTTTCCAGCACTGCAAACCCGGATCCAATTCAATCCAGACTTAATGATGATGTTCTGATAAATAATTGCAACATCCGAACACAAACACACGCACACACATCCCCCAGCACAAACAGTAAAATCAAAGTAAATTTTGCAGTTTGCAGGGGGAGAGAGCAGTCCAGCAGCCTTTCCCATATTCCATGCAGTGACTGCTCTGATTCAAGTTCTGATCTGAAAACAAAACACTAACCTAAACGAAGGTTCTCTATTCAGCTAGATGTCCATTCCCCTTTGTTTGTTTTTTTTTCCCCTAAGTCATGAAAGTCTTAAGCTGGATGTATTATCTGTCAGGTAAAGAGAAACGCCCCACTGGACACTTCAAACTACAGATATGATGGACCCTGGCCAATTACCCCATCTCCACAAAACAATACATCCAGGATATAGTAACCTTATTACAGAAACAGTACTGTAACACATTTGACCGATTTGCAGTGATCTGCCGTCAGAACCATCAAAAGCCGTACTGTATCAAAAGAATTGAAATCCTGTTAGTAACAGTCATTACGGGTGTGATCGTATCGCTGAAAATGCCAGTTTTTGTTTTCTTATGAACCTGAAAAAATAATTAGCAAAGTATAGTGGGGCAGCCAGGTAAGAACAATTTTTTTCTTGACTACTGCCTGTGTAAAATGTGTCTGGTTTTGCACCGCCTGAGTGATTTACCTTATCTTTACTCTGATTACCTTGTTATGCTTCATTAACTGTCCAACTTATTGTCGTGGCAAATAGACAGCAGAACCTCAAGGATCAAAGAGATTCAAAAACATAGACCACAGAAAGTCCCTCCTTTTATTACTGTATATGTCAGTAAGTTATCTTTTTGTCTGGTTGACAATTGCCTTGACTTTAGGTGTTCCTAAACTAACGAACACCGTTTATTCCAAAGGCCAGTAGACAAACGCTAAAATCACCGCTATTGAAGTTTTAGATGCCTCGCAGCTTTTGAATTGTTTT
Organism: Chiloscyllium plagiosum; assembly: GCF_004010195.1. NCBI lineage: Eukaryota > Metazoa > Chordata > Chondrichthyes > Orectolobiformes > Hemiscylliidae > Chiloscyllium > Chiloscyllium plagiosum. The sequence goes on from NC_057758.1 coordinate 7,512,183, forward strand.
CGAAACACTTGTATTTATGCAGAGACAAAGATCAAGTTCAGGGCAGAATCTGAAGAATATGGAAAAATCACCATGGATGTTAATTTGGTGATCAGGTCAAGAGAATTTTGTGAAATGAATTCAATGCAGCAATTAGTTCTGACCAATAAAGTTTTTCTTTCTCATCTTTCTCCATCAGAAAACGTCCTTGTCTGTCTTAAAATGAAACATTATTCATTTCAATATTTGTATATCTTGGATTCACCATAGTACCTTTGACTTGGGTAATCTTTTACGTTTTCCCATTTCTTTGTTGAGAAAAGACAGCCTACTCCAGTAAAAATAGCATTTCCTGAATTCAGAGATCCACAATAACGGAGTTAAAAATCACACAACACCAGATTATAGACCAACGGGTTTAATTGGAAGCACACTAGCTTTCGGAGCGACGGTCCCTCGTCAGGTGGTAGTGGAGGGATCAACCCTAACACACAGAATTTATTAAAACTTACAGTGTGACGTAACTGAAATTACACAGTGCAAACTTGATTTTCTGTTAAGCCTTTCATTTGTGAGTATACAGTGATATCTTCACTTCTTTCATGTGTAAATCACAAAACCTTTTCTTAAAAAAGATGCATTCTTGAGTTAGCTGTTAACAATGGTGATAGCTAGACAATATGTTGAAGGTTCTGGATTAGTGGTGCTGGAAGAGAACAGCAGTTCAGCCAGCATCCAAGGAGCTTCGAAATCGACGTTGCAGGCAAAAGCCCTTCATCAGGAATAAAGGCAGTGAGCCTGGAGGGTGGAGAGATAAGCTAGAGGAGGGTGGGGGTGGGGAGAAAGTAGCATAGAGTACAATGATTGAGTGGGGGAGGAGATGAAGGTGATAGGTCAGGGAGACAGTGGGAGAGGGACTCCCTGAGATTCCTGTAGAGAGAGGAGGAAAAATTCTTCAAGGCAGGCATCCTTGCAAGAAGATTCGCAGTAGGGTTAAAATCAACGAGGTAAAAACAATGACTGCAGATGCGGGAAACCAGATTGTGGATTAGTGGTGCTGGAAGAGCATAGCAGTTCAGGCAGAATCCAAGGAGCTTCAAAATCAACGTTTCGGGCAAAAGCCCTTCATCAGGAATAACGGCAGTGAGCCTGGAGCGTGGAGAGATAAGTTGGAGGAGGGTGGGGGTGGGGAGAAAGTAGCCATGAGAACAATGGTTGAGTGGGGTAGGGGATGAAGGTGATAGGTCAGGGAGGGAGAGGGACTCCCTGAGATTCTTGTAGAGAGAGGAGGAAAACCATTTCAAGACAGGCATCCTTGCAAGAGGATTCGCAGTAAGGTTAAAATCAACGAGGTAAAAACAATGACTGCAGATGCTGGAAACCAGATTCTGGGTTAGTGGTGTTGGCCCCCTGAGTTCTCTGTCTATGCCATGATGTTTAGATTGATACTAATCTAAAAATTAGGATAACGGAGTTTTACATAAATTCATGCAGTTTTGAGCTCAGAGATCTTCATGATTGCATGCAGTATTTGAGCAAAGTACAATGTAACCCTGCAAGTACAAATTGACCCCATAAAATATATGTGTGCACGTTGGTCTTTGTCTGTCTGTCTGTGTGTGTGTCGGTCTGGATTGGGGGTTGAGAGTGTGAGAAAGTGTATATGTGTGTGTAGTGAGTGCAGAGTGTCTTAAGTCTGTGAGGGGGTGAGTGTGGGAGTGTGTGTTTCTGTCATGGTGTGTGTGGGTGTTTATGTGCGCGTCTTCATCTATGTGTGTCCGTGTGTATGTGTGTATTATCCAGGCAGAATACTTTCCAACTATAGCCACTCTCTGCCTTCTGTCAGCCAGACAATTCTGAATCCAAATAGCCAAATTTCCCTGTATCCCATACTTTCTGACTTTATGAATGAGTCTACCATGAGGAATCCTATCAAATGCCTTGCTGTAAACTATATACACCACAACCACTGTTCGACCATCGTCGACATATTTTGTCACTTGCACGAAGAATTCAATGCAATTTGAGAGGCATGACCTGCCCCTCACAAAGCCATGCTGAATGCCATTAATCTCACGATGCTTTGCCAAATAGCTATAATTCCTATCCCTCAGAATTCTTTCCAAAACTTTACTGACCACAGACGTAAGACTGACAGGTCCGTAATTGCCAGCGATTTCTCTATTCCCTTCTTGAAACGAGGGACACCATTCACATCCCTCCAATCCTCCAGTACGACTCCCGTAGAGATTGAGGAGACAAATATTCCCGCCAGCGCCTCAGAAACCTCCTGCCATGCTTCCCGAGCAGCCTAAGATAAATCTGATCTGGCCCTGGGGACATAATCAACCTTAATGTTTGCCGAACTTTCCACCAAATCAACTTTATCGATCTTGATCTGGTCAAGACTGTATCCCAGCCCCTCAAAGTTTTCATTTACGTCAATTTGCCTTTCCTTGGAGGAAACTGAAGCAAAACACTCAGTTAGGGCTTCCCCTATCTGCACAGATTCCATGCACAAATTCTTTCCACTATCCCTGTTCGGCCCGAACTTCTCCCTGATCATTCTCTTATTCAGCACGTATGAATAACATGCCTTTAGCTTCTTCCTAATGCTTCTTGCCTTTTTCATGCCTCCTCCTGGCTCTCCTTAGTTTATTTCTTAGCTCGTTTCTAGCAGGCCGGTAATCCTCTAAAGCTGATCCTTGCCTCCTCCACTTTCTGGAAGCTGCCTTTTTCCTTTTGACGAGAAGCTCCTCTGTTCTCGTCATCCAAGATTCCTTATCATTACCCCTTCTTACATTTCTCTGGGGGACAAATTCGTGCATTACTCGCAACGACTACTATCTAAATAGTCTCCACATATCTGCTATGCCTTTTCTGTGGAACAATTAATCCCAGTCTGTACTTCCCAACACCTGTCTGACAACGTCATAATTTCTTTTTCCCTAATTAAATATTTTCCCTCGGTAACTGCTACATTCATGCTTCAGGTTTATGCTAAATATGAGGCAATTGTGATCAATGTCACCAAAGCGCTCTCCCACAGCGAGATCTGACACCTGTCCTGGCTCTATTGCCGAGCACCAAATCCAAAATGGCCTCTCTCCTCGTCGGTCTTTCTACATACTGAGTAAGGAAACCCTCCTGAACACACCTGACAAAAACGGCTCCATCCAAACCATCTGCACATAGGAGGTTCCAGTCGATATTGGGAAAGTTCAAATTACCCTTAATAACAACCCTGTTACTTTTGCATTTTTCTGGTATCTGCCCACCTATGAGTTCTTCAATCTCTCTACTGCTATTAGGTGGTCTGTAGAAAACCTGCAATGCGGTGGCTGTACCCTTGCTTTTCCTAACTTCCTCTCATACTGACTCAGTAGACAAATCTTCCTCAACAACGTTCGTTTCTGTAGCTGTGATGCACTCTCTGATTAGAAATGCTACATCCCCTCCTCTTTTTCCACCCTCCCTGTTCTTTATCAACGTTCTGAACCTTGGAACATCAAGCAACCATTCCTGTTCCTGTGAAACCCATGTCTCCGTTATTGCCACAACATCGTAGCCCCAAGTACTGATTCATGTTCTACGTTCATCATTCTTATTTCGGACTCTCCTTACATTAAGGCAGACACACTTTAACCGATCCCTTTGTTTAATCGCATGACAAACCTTCCTAATAGATTTAATACATCCTGTCACTGACCCATCTACAACTGACCATCTCTCAGAAATGTGGCTGATTCCCTCCCCCCCTGCCAAACGAGCTTAAACCTTCCCGAATCACACGAGCAAACTTCCCACTCAGGGCAGTTGTGCCTCTCCAGATCAGGTGCAACACCCCGTCCTTCACGTACAGGCCCCACCTTCCCCATATGGTATCCCAATGGTCTAGGTATCTGAAGTGCTCCCTCCTGCCCCAGACTCGCAGCCACGTGTTCTGCTGCATTCGCTCAATGTTCCTTATCTCACGATCTCATGGCACCCGTAGCAAACCTGCGATCACTACTCTGTTCGTCCTGCTATTCAGCATCCAACGTAACTCTCTGTAGTCACTTTCCAGGTCCTCAATCCCTTTCCTGGCCATGTCATTGGTGCCAATATGTAAAAGGATTTCTGTTTGCTCACCCTCATCCTTCACAATTTTACCAACCCGATCGGCGACATCCTGTTCCCTGACACCGGGCAGGCAACATTCCTTCCGGGAGTTCGGTGCCTGACCACAAAATCTCCTGAAAATCCGTCTAATTATTGAGTCCCATACCACTTCCGCTTTTCTAATTTCCCCACCTCCCTTCTGAGCCACAGTGCCAGGCTCAGTGCCAGAGGCCTGACAACCTAATAGGCTGTCCCCATCAGCAGTATGCAAAACGGCATACTGAGTGCTGAGGGGAATAGCCACAGGTGTCCCTGCTCTGACAGTCGGTTCACTTTCCTCCCCCTGAACGCAACCCAGCTGTGCTTATCCTGTGTCTGGGAAGTTACCACCTCCCTGTACATTCTCTCAATACCCCCTTAGCCTACCGGATGATCCATTGTTCATCCAGCTCCAGCTCCAGTTCCCTAACTTGTTTTTCGAGGAGCTGGAATTGGGCGCACATCCCGCAGATTTAGTCGGCAGAGACAGGTGAAGTGTCTCTCACCTGCCACATTGTGCAGGAGGAACATGCAACTGCCCTAACATCCATATCCCGGTACTCTGAAAGCCAGCACATGACTAAGCTAAGGAAGAGGAAAAAAAGAGAGAAATCTGAAAACTTAACTAGCTTACAGACCCTTATTAAAGTTAAAAGAGGTATGTGGGAGGGAGGCCCTATGCTGTAAGGTCTCGGGTTTAGATCTCACCCACTTAAAAACTTCCCAGCAGTCCTTTGCTCCTCCCTCGCACCTCTCGGCAAATGGAAGCCCTGACGCCGCAAGTAAGTGTTTTAAGCAGTCAGACTCACCTTCCCAGCAATCTGTTTCTTTTTAATTGTCATTTATTCAATCAATCTCTGTAGTTTGGAGCAGTCAGAATGAAGGCAAGCACAGTTGCATGTTCCTCTTGCAGGATGTAGGAAATAAAAGACTCCACCGGTGCACTTACTGACTTTGCTGGCGAGAAGTATACCGAACTCCAGCTCTCAGAGACTGCAGTTGGAACTGGACAAACTTCGGAACATTAGGGAGGCGGAGTGGGATGAATGAAGAGGAGTTATGGGGAGACAGTCACAATTAAGTTGCAGTAAAAAGGTGGCTCCGCTACCGTGATCGGATGGAAAGAGAATAGACAGACATTGTTGGGCCGTTCAAGCAATAGTCAGAATGCAGTTTTGGAAACTGCTAGCGGAGGAGCACGCAGTGTCCACCAACACCATGGAATTGTTCAGGGAGAGGTGAGCGCCGCAGGGAGTGGAGTGCATTATTGCCCCATCCAAGTCTATTTTGATTTGATCCCTGCATCCCCTTCACTATCTCATCACGCAGCATTATCTATGGATGTGAAGGGTACTGCTTGTCACAGGCCAGTCGGCTGTTTCCTTTCTTCCTGGTGGTGGAAAATTGAGGAGAAAGTGAGGTCTGCAGACGCTGGAGATCAAAGCTGAAACTTTATTGCTGGAACAGCACAGCAGGTCAGGCAGCATCTCGGGAACAGAAGATTGAATAAAGATTCGTGCATCTCGTGTCTTTCACTGTGTCTCACACCTGCACACACACAACATGGGTGCTGGGGAAAAATAAGCACTACCGCAGTTAGGTGTTAGTGTAGGGGTAAAAAGGGGTAGGAGTGTATAAAAAGGAAACTGCTAGCGGATCGACCGACAAGGGGAAATCCAAAGCGGCCAGATTTCTGACGCTGAACCTGGCTATGTGGCTGATAAAATAAGAGGGGAGAATAGGACAGCAATAGGGATAGGAGGTTCAGTGGTGAGAGAAACAGACAGGAAATTCTGTGGCGTGAGTTGGACTCCTGGATAGTGTTGCCTTCCGGCTGCCAAGGTCAGGGCTGCCTGTGATCGCGTCTACAGGATGCTTAAGGGGAGGTAGAGCAGCCAGAAGTCGTGGTGCACATCGGTAGCCAATGGCGTTGGGAGAAAAAGGGAGGAAGACCTAAAAAGCGAATATACGGAATTTAGTTGTAAGCTAGAAGGCAGTATGAACAGAGCAGTAATCTTCGGATTGTTGACCGTGCCACGTGCTAGTGAGGCTATGAATAGAGAGCTAGAGCAGATGGAAACGTTGGTTGCAGGGTTGTTGTCCAAGGAAGGGCTTCAAATATGCGAATATTTAGGATACTTTCTAGCGAAGGTAGGAGCTTTCCAAGAAGGACCGATGGCATCTGAACTGTAGGAGCAACAATATTCTGGGCACCAAGTTTGCTCGAAACTGGTTTTGCATGGTGGTAGGGACTGAGCTACGGTTCAAATAATGGAGTATGTAGCGAACGCCCAGATACAGCGCACAGAGTGTCTGTGAGGAGGGAGAGGCACTTGAAAGAGAAGAGATGCAGTCAGAGGGTTTAACTGTGTCTATTTTAATGCAAGAGTGTCAGAATAAATTTTGGCGAACTTGGAACATAGATCAGTACTTGCAACATGATGTGGTATCCGTTATGAAGACTTGGATATCACAGAGAGAGGAATGGTTGTTGAATGTTCCAGGTCTTGTGGTTTCGAACTGATGAGGGGAAAGTAAAAGACTTGGTGGAGTGGCATTGCTAGTCAGTAATACTACACGTGCTCTAGAAACAGAAATCATCGAGAAGGGGTTGTCTCCAGAATCAGTGCCGGTGGAAATTAGGAACAGGAAAGGAACATCACTTGATTGGGAATTTTCTATCGGCCACCAATACCAACAGAGGCAAAGAGGAGCAGACTGAGAAGCAGATACCGGAAATGGGTCGAAGTAATGTGGACGTTGTTCTTGGTGACTTCAAAGCCACTAATATTGCTTTGAACCTACTTAGTTCAAGCAGTTGGATGAAGATTTTCTCAGATGTGTCCAAGAAGGGTACTTGATGCAATATATCGATTGGCTGGGTAGAGATAAGGCCAAATTGAATATTAGTGCGTGGCAATGAACCTAGCCAGCTGAAAAATCTCTCGGTGGGAGAGCATTTTAGTGCTAGCGATCACAGCTCCATGACATTAACTCTCCTCATGGAGAAGGATAGCAGCAGACGGTATTGGAAAGTTTTTAATTGGGGGCTAGGGAATCATGTTACTTTTCAGCAAGAACTGAGGTACCTAGATTTGGAAGCAATATTCTCAGGAATGTGCATAACAAAAATGTGGAGTTTCTTTCAGAAGCACCGACAGAAAGTGCTACTCAGTTTTGTCCCAGTGAGGCAAGGAAGTAGTTTGAAAGAATCTCGGATAACAAGTAATGTGGAAGATCTCGTCCACAGGATGATCAATATTACTCAAGGTTGAAGAGGTAAGGATCATACGGGGCTTTAGAGGATTGCAAAGTAGCCAGGAAGTACCATCAATTTTTGGGAGGAAAGTAGCCAGGAAGTACCATCAATTTTTGGGAGGATAGAGAGTGAGAGAGAGAATGTGTAATGGAGAATGGGACAGAGAGAGAGAGAGAGAGAGATAAAGAAAGAGAGCGTTAGAGAGAGAGGAAACTAGTGGCTGACGGGAAAGTAAATTTCCCCAGTTAAAAGGCACTAAACTCGAGCCTCAGTGGCCTTCGAGCTTTGAGTGACCCGATGTCGTTTAAGGAGTACGGTTTGTGTTCGAAAACGAGACTCCCCAATGGTATGTAGCCACCCAGGTGTACTCAGAGCGGCCGCAGAACATTCTGAAGATGGAAGGTGAACAACCAATTGTCGTGGTGCATAAACGTACCAATGATGTAGGTAAAAAAAAAGGACTGGCATCCGACAAGCAGAATTTAGAGAGCTTGTTGCCAAGTTAAAAAGTACGAACTCAGTGGTAGTAATGGCAGGGCTGTTACCAGTGCCGCTTGCTCACCAGAGTTGACATGAAAGAATAAACATGGCTTGAGCGATAGTGCAGGAGGAAGGGTTCTGATTTTTGCGACATTGAGACTGGTTCTCGGGCAGGTGCGACTATTACATACTTCACAGTCGACACGTGGACTGGACTGGAACCAATGTCCTCAGGCTTGCTTTTTGTGATACAGTGGGGAGGGATTAAAGTATATTTTCGCAGTAGCGATGGAGAGAAACAGAGATACAGAGGACCAGGGGCCTGCTGGGAAGGGTAATTTCCCATTTAAAGTGTCAGGCTTCCATTTGCAACAGCGGTGAGAGCGACGAGCGGAGTGGGAGCGGTCGAATAGCCACTCGGAAGGTGAGTGAACCAATACATTTGGTGAGTGGATGAACCCCCAACACAATACGCGTGTAATGTTTCCCACCCGCTCTCGTCCTCCAATCAAAAACAAAGGACTCTGTGAAATGTTGATCATGTTTTAGTTTTTTTTAATCCTGTGCATTTCCTTTTGTTCATTATCCCTTTATCTAAGTTAAGATTACGATTAGAAATGGCAGGAGATAAACTGTTTTTCTTCGGTTTTTCAATATGGAAGCTCAAGAAGACACCTGATGTCCCTGACTCCTCGTGTGCTGTAAAGGTGTTTCGCTGCAACACTTGTTCGACCGCATGACAGCTCTGGAGCTGCGGATGGACTCACTTTGGAGCTTACGCGATATTGAGGGAAGTTGTGGTTTGCACGTTTAGTGAATTGGTCACACCATAGATTAGGATTGCTGAGGGAGAATCGGAATGGGTGACGAAACGGTACAGAAAGCGCAGGAAGGCAGTGCAGGTGCAGCCTTCGGGTCATCTCCTTCCAAACAGGTGTACCGTTTTGGATGCTGTCACGAGAGATGGACCCTAAGAGAACGCAGCATCGGTCTGGTTCAGAGCACCTTGACTGGCTCTGGTGTACAGAAGGGTGGGAAAATGAGTCGAAGGCCTATATTCATCGGGGATTCAACTGTAAGTGGAATACATAGTCCGTCTTGTGTTTGGAAACGAGACTCCAGAATGGTATGTTGCCTCACAGGTTCACGGGTCAGAGATGTTTCAGATCGGCTGCAGAATGTTCTGAAGAGGGAGGATGAACAGCCAGTTGTTGTGGTGCATACAGATTGCAATAGCAGAGGTAGGAAAAGCGGAGAATCCTACAAGAAGTACTAAGGGTGTTGAGAATCATGTTAAAAATTAAGACCTCAGATGTAGTAATCTCAGGATTTCCAACACTGCCACCCGCTCCTCAGATTCCATGTTAAAACATAGGCAGGATGAATGTGTAGCTTGAGAGACGGTCCGTGGGAGGGGTTCATATTTTTTGAGATTTCAGAACTGGTTCTGGCTAAATGGAAAAATGACAATTTGGATTGTCAACAGCTGGGTCGGACTGGACTAAAGTCCTTGTGGATGCTTTTTCTAACGCTGTTGTGGTGGATTTAAACCAATGTGGCAGCGGATGGGAACCAAATGAGGAAAGTAGCGGACAGTAGGAAGGTAGTAACTGAAGGCTAGAAGGATCTAGAAATTGAGGTCAACGGGATTCAAGAGAAGTTTAGGCAGGGAACTAATGATGATCGAAAAGGGAGTGGTTGCCTGAGATGCACTTGTTTTAATGCAAGAAGTTTGTTCGGAAAGGTAGATGAACGTCTACCTGACAGAATGACATTATTGCCATTACTGAGACTTGGTTGAGGGAAGGGTACAGAACATAGAGTATTGACCATACAAAGTAACAGCGCAGTTCCGTCCCTTTGGCCCTCGATGTTGCTCCAATCTGTGACATTAATCTGATGCCCATCTAACCTACCATGTTCTGTTAATATCCATATGTTCGTCCCATGCCTATTTAAATGCCCTTAACGTCGGCGGGTCTATTACCGTTGCAGTCACGTCGGTCCACGAGTCGACTATTCTCTGAATAAAGAAACTACCCCTGATATCTGTCCTAAGTCTCTCACCCTTCAATTTAAAGCTATGTTAGTCGTCACCATCCTGGGGGGAAAAGGCATCCATTGTCCACCGTATCTAAGCTTCTGATCAACATGCACGTCTTGATTAATTTGCCTCTCAACGTTCTTCTCTTCAACGAAAATAGCCTCAGTTCCCTCGGTCTTTCCTCGTAAGACCATTCTTTCATACCAGGAAATATCCGAGAAAATCCTCTCTGAAACCTTTCCAAAGCTTCCACATCTTTCCTATATTTTGGTGACCACACTATAAGTAAAACCTCAGGTGCAGCATTACCAGCATGTCCTCGTGGCTTTGAAACTCAATCGCTGTACCAGTCAACGGCAGCACATCCAGATCATTAATAGACATGACAAACAACAGTGGCCCCAAAACAAATCCTTGTGGCACACCACTGGTAACTGAGCTCCAATATGAACATTTCCTATCAATCATCACACTCTGTCTTTTTCAGTTAACCAATTACCGATACAGATCTCTAAATGACCTTCAGTCCCGAAACACCACATTCTATGCAATGATAGGCAACTAAATTTGCCAGGATATCGATGGTTCAGGCCGGATAGGGAGGGCAGTAAAAGTAGTGCAGATTTTGCAGAAAATAGGGTTCGATGGAGGACTAGAGCAGTGAGGCAATATGGGCAGACCTCAGAAAAAATAGGGGTGCAGTAACAATGTTGGAGCAGTACTACAGGCCTCCCAATGAAGAGTGTAATTTCGAGGTGCAAATATATAAACAGATTATAGAAAGACATCAGGCATCAGGGTGATGGCGACAGGAGACTCAATTTTTTCAACATTGACTGGAATTCATTTAGTGTTAGTGGTGTAGATGGAGCAGCATTTGTCAGGAGCATCCAGGAGGGCTTTCTAGAGCAGTATATAAATAATCAAATTCAGGAAGAGGCCGTACTGGACGTGGTGTTGGGGAATGAGACCAGCCAGGTGGTTGATGTTTCAGTATGGGATTAGTTTGGGAATAGTGATCACAAGTACATACGTTTTAGAATACTCATGGACAAGATGAGAGTGGTCCTAATAAAAGAATGCTAATTTGGAGTACCGACTACTATTGCAAAATTCGGCAGTATCTGGGCAATTTAGAATGGGAACAATGTAGGACCAATCTGGAACGAGGAATTCAGAAGGAGAAAAGGGTCATGAGATATCTTTACAAACAGGGTTAACTGAAATCATGAGGCCTTGTATTCATATATAAGGAGCAAGAGAGTGACTCGAGAAATGGTTGGCCCACTCAGGAGACATAGGAGGAAAGCTATGCATGGAGTCAGAAAAAAATGTTTGAGACTCTTAACGAGTTCTTTCAGTTCGTATTCACCGAAGGGTCGGAGGTGGCGGCTGCTAACGTGGAAGATAGACATTTGCTTACTTCAGGTCATGTCGGCATAAGGAGGAAGAAAGTATTGTATTACAAAAGGCATGAAGGTGGAGAGGTCCCCAGGTCCAGATTTGATCTATTCCAGGCTAATTGGCGGAAGTGAGAGAGGATTTAACAGACACCTTAATAGATATCTTTGCAGCATACTTGAACACACGTGATGTCCTAGAGGACTGGATAATTGTTGACGTTGCAAGACCTCACATTGAGCAATACTTAGGACCGCTCACCATCTTTTGGACCACATCCCCAGCTGACCAATGCTGAGCTGAAATTTCAGGACAACTTTCATCACTGTCCACAATACCACCAATTGCAAACTTAGTAATCATACGTTGTACATTCTAATCAAAGTCATTTATATCGACAACAAACAATAATCGGCCGAGAACCGTCTCCTCAGGCGTTCCACTGGACACAGATCTCCCGTCCAACAAGCATCCTTCCACTATTACCACCTGCTTCCTTCCATATTACTAATTATGCATCGAATTTGCCAACACTCCCTGGATTCCATGCGATGTAACCATCCCGAGCACCCTACCATTTGGAACATTATCAAAGACATTTTTGAAATGCATACAGACCATGCCCAAGGCCCAGCCTTCGTCAACCCTGTTGGTCACTTCGTTAAATAACGCTAATTTGTTGAACATGATCTCCCACACAAGAAACCATTCTAACTCTTCCTAATCAAACCCTGTCTTTCCAAATAAATGACAGGCTTTTCTTTCAGAATCTTCGCAATTAAATTACCCACCACAAAGTCGACGCTTGCCGGTGCATGTTTCCCAAGTTTTTCTTCTTCGCACTTCTTGAATAATGGCACAATGTTGGTCAACCTCCAATCTTTCAGGACGTCACCCGTGGCTATCAATAATGTAAAAATATCAGCATGAGCTCCCACAAATTCGGTGAGCGCGTCTGGCAGTGTTCTTGGATTTATCTCGGCAGGCCTAGGAGGTTTATTCACCTTCAAACATTCTAATACATGTAACACCTCCTCTACTGGGAAAAGGACTGACCACCAACTTCAGCAAGATCCCATGACTTCAAATTGTTCTTTCCGATAAACACATCAAATAAGTATTCACTGAGGACCTCGTCCATCTCCCTTCACACGTATATATTAGCTTTGTCGTTGAGAGACCCTATTCTGTATTTCATAATTCATTTTCTCCAAATATACGTAAATAGTCAACTTTTACCAATTATGCTGTGCCTTCTGCCAACAATTGTAATAACCTGTAGTCCGATAAACAATGTTATAATTAAGAACATTATCTTGAGATAATGCCTGTGAATAGAGAAAAATGTAATTGGTTTCTCAGTCCATCCCTCCACGCATAACATCAATACATTTATGCTGTCTGTATCTGTGTGTTGCTGGACGTTTATTTGGGAGTTAGTGTTTTCATTTTTAAAGTTATATGTCGATAGCCCATGACTGTCTAGCCACTGTCACAAGTTATGAAATAATTCTTGGCAAGTCCAAGAATTCGCTTATTGCCGAATTAGGTCCGACGAATTGGGAAATTCGGTGCATTCAATGTGCACTTTTATGACAACTATGAGATTAACGGGGCCTTCAATTACGAAGTTTCCTCTCTGAGGGATAATGCGGCTGTATATTACTAAGGATTCTGGACTACAAAGTCTGATCAAGCACTATGTCCTGTGAGCACAGTCTTCCAAATTGTGGCCTCAACCACTTTCCTTCTGAGCCTGTGGTTTGGAGGGACGTTGGCATCAATTGATAAATCCATTAACCTGCTTGTTGATTCCCAGAATATGGAGGACCTGCTGGCAACTTACTAAATGTTGAGAAAAAAGTATATGGAGGTATTTTCTCTGTCATTTGCAATGCAAGAATCGTGCAATGAATGTAGCCATTGTCTGATGCAAACAAAACTGACAGGTCAGTACACAAAATGCATGGTCCACTCTCAGAAGAGGTTTTTGATAACTGGAACAGTATAAAATAAAAC
>NC_057758.1:7526004-7528350 GCF_004010195.1 Chiloscyllium plagiosum
ACGTTCATCTACCTTTCCGAACAAACTTCTTGTATTAAAACAAGTGCATCTCAGGCAATCACTCCCTTTTCGATCATCATGAGCACCCTGCCTAAATTTCTCTTGAATCCCGTTGACTGCAATTTCTATTTCCTTCAACGCTTCAGTTACTACCTCCATACTGTCCGCTACCCTCGTCATTTGTTTCCCTTCTGCTGCCACATTAGTTTAAAACCACCACAACAGCGTTAGAAAACGCATCCCCAAGGACATTGGTCCAGTCCGACCCAGGTGTTGACCCAGGTGTTGACAATCCAAATTGCCATATTTCCATTTAGCCAGAACCAGTTCTGAAATCTCAAAAATATGAAACCCTCCCACGGACCGTCTCTCAAGCTACACATTCATCCTGCCCATGTTTTAAAATGGAATCTGAGGAGCGGGTTGCAGTGTTGGCAATCCTGAGATTACTACAGCTGAGGTCTTAATTTTTGACATGATTCTCAACACCGTTCGTACTGCTTGTAGGATCTCTCCCCTTTTCTACCTCTATCATTGCAATCTGTATGCACCACGACAACTGGCTGTTCATCCTCCCTCTTCGGATTATTCTGCAGCCGATTTGAAACATCCCTGACCCGTGAACCTGTGAGGCAACATACCATTCGGGAGTCTCGTTTCCAAACACAGGACGGACTACGAATTCCACTTACAATTGAATCCCCTATGACTCTTTTTCCCACCCTTCTGTACACCAGAGGGTGGTTTAAGGTGCTCTGAACCAGACCGATGCTGCGCTCTCCTGGGGTGCCATCTCTCGTGACAGTATCCAAAACGGTATACCTGTTTGGAAGGAGATGACCGGAAGGCTGCTCCTGCACTGCCTTCCTGCGCTTTCTCTATCGTTTTGTCACCCATTCCGATTCTCCCTCAGCAATCCTAATATATGGTGTGACCAATTCACTAAACGTACGAACCACACCTCCCTCAGCATCGGTAAGCTCCAAAGTGAGCCCATCCGCAGCTCCAGAGCTGTCATGCGGTCGAACAAGTGTTGCAGCGAAACACCTTTACAGCACACGAGGAGTCAGGGACAGCAGGTGTCTTCTTGAGCTTCCACATTGAAAAACCGAAGAAAAACACAATTTATCTCCTGCCATTTCTAATCGTAATCTTAACATTGAGAAAGAGATAATGAACAAAAGGAAATGCACAGGATAAAAAAAGTAAAACATGATCAACATACCGCAGAGTACTTTGTTTTTGATTGGAGGACGAGGGCGGGTGGGAAACATTACATGTGTAGAGGCTCGGGTTCATCCACTCACTAAATGTATTGGTTCACTCACCTTCCGAGTGTCAATTCGACCTCTCCCACTCCGCTCGTCGCTCTCACCGCTGTTGCAAATGGAGGCCTGACACATTAAGTGGGAAATTTCCCTTCCCAGTAGGCTTCTGGTCCTCTGTATCTCTGTTTCTCTCCATCGCTACTGCGAAAATATACTTTAATCCCTCCCCAACTGTATCACAAAAAGCAACCCTGAGGACATGGGTTCCAGTCCAGTCCAGGTGTCGACTGTGAAGTATGTAATAGTCCGACCTGCCCGAGAACCAGTCTCAATGTTGCAAAAATCAGAACCCTTCCTCCTGCACTATTGCTCAAGCCATGTTTATCCTTTCATGTCAACTCTGGTGAGCAAGCGGCACTGGTAACAGCCCTGCTATTACTACCTCAGAGGTCGTACTTTTTAACTTGGCAACAAACTCTCTAAATTCTGCTTGTCGGATATCAGTACATTTTTCTTACCTACATCACTGGTGCCTTTATGCACCACGACAATTAATTATTCACCTTCCACCTTCAGAATGTTCTGCGGCCACTCTGAGTACATCTGGGTGGCAATATACCATTGGGGAGTCTCGTTTTCGAACACAAACCGTAGTCCCTAAACGACATCCGGTCACTCAAAGCTCGAAGGCCACTGATGCTCGAGTTTCGTGCCTTCTAACTGGGAAAATTTACCTTCCCGTCAGCCACTAGTTTCCTCTCTCTCTCTAACTCTCTCTTTGTTTCTCTTTCTCTCTCTCTCTCTCTCTCTCTCTCTCTCTCTGTCCCATTCTCCATTACACATTCTCTCTCTCACTCTGTATCCTCCCAAACATTGATGGTACTTCCTGGCTACTTTGCAATCCTCTAAATCCCCGTATGATCCTTTCCTCTTCAACCTTGAATAATATTGTTCATTCTGTGGACTAGATCTTCCACATTACTTGTTATCCGAGATTCTTTCAAACTACTTTCTTGCCTCACTGGGACAAAACTGGGTAGCACTTTCTGTAGGTGCTTCTGAAAGAAACTCCACATTT
>NC_057758.1:7529561-7545173 GCF_004010195.1 Chiloscyllium plagiosum
TACTGCTCTGTTCATACTGCCTTCTAGCTTACAACTAAATTCCCTCTATTCGCTTATTAGGTCTTCCTCCCTTTTCCTCCCAACGCCATTGGCTACCGATGTGCACCACGACTTCTGGCTGCTCTACCTCCCCTTAAGCATCCTGTAGACGCAATCACAGACAGCCCTGACCTTGGCAGCCGGAAGGCAACACTATCCAGTAGTCCAACTCACGCCACAGTATTTCCTGTCTGTTCCTCTCACCACTGAACCTCCTATCCCTATTGCTGTCCTATTCTCCCCTCTTACTTTATCAGCCACATAGCCAGGTTCAGTGTCAGAAATCTGGCTGCTTTGGATTTCCCCTTGTCGGTCGATCCGCTAGCAGTTTCCTTTTTATACTGCTCTGTTCATACTGCCTTCTAGCTTACAACTCCTACCCCTTTTTACCCCTACACTAACACCTAACTGCGGTAGTGCTTATTTTTCCCCAGCACCCATGTTGTGTGTGTGCAGGTGTGAGACACATTGAAATACACGAGATGCACGAATCTTTAATCAATTTTCCACCATCAGGAAGAAAGGAAACAGCCGACTGGCCTGTGATAAGCAGTACCCTTCACATCCATAGATAATGCTGCGTGATCAAATAGTGAAGGGGATGGCAGGGATCAAATCAAAATAGAGTTGGATGGGGCAATAATGCACTCCACTCCCTGCGGCGCACACCTCTCCCTGAACAATTCCATGGTGTTGGTGGACACTACGTGCTCCTCCGCTAGCAGTTTCCAAAACGGCATTCTGATTATTGATTGAACGGCCCTACAATGTCTGTCTATTCTCTTTCCCTCCGATCACGGTAACGGAGCGACCTTTGTACTGCAACTTAGTTGTGACTGTCGCACCATAACACTTCCTCATTCACCCCACTCCGCTTCCCTAATGTTCCGAAGTTTGTCCAGTTCCAACTTCAGTCTCTGACAGCTGGAGTTCGATATACTTCTCGCCAGCAAAGTTAGTAAGTGCACCGGTGGAGTCTTTTATTTCCTACATCCTGCAAGAGGAACATGTAACTGTGCTTGCCTTCATTCTGACTGCTCTAAACTACAGAGAGTGATTGAATAAATGAAAATTAAGAAGAAAAAGACTGCTGGGAAGGTGAGACTGACTGCTTAAAACACTTACTTCAGGCGTCAGGTCTTCCATTTGTCGAGAGGTGCGAGGGAGGAGCAAAGGACTGCTGAGAAGTTTTTAGTGGGTGAGATCTCAACCCGAGACCTTACAGCGTAGGGCCTCCCTCCCACACACCTCGTTTAACCTTAATATGGGTCTTTAAGCTAGTTAGGTTTTCAGATTTCTCTTTTTTTTCCGCTTCCTGAGCTTAGTCATGTGCTGGCTTTCAGAGTACAGGGATATGGATGTTAGGACAGTTATATGTTCCTCCTGCACAATGTGGCAGGTGAGAGACACTTCGCCTGTCTCTGCCGACTAAATCTGCGGGATGTGCGCCCAATTCCAGCTCCTCGAAAACCGAGTTAGGGAACTGGAGCTGGAGCTGGATAAACTATGGATCATCCGGTCGGCTGAAGGGAGAATTGAGAGAATGTACAGGGAGGTAGTAACTTCCCAGACACAGGATAAGCACAGCTGGGGGAACTGGAGCTGGAGCTGGATAAACTATGGATCATCCGGTCGGCTGAGGGGAGAATTGAGAGAATGTACAGGGAGGTAGTAACTTCCCAGACACAGGATAAGCACAGCTGAGTTGCGGTCAGGAGGAGGAAAGTGAACCGACTGTCAGAGCAGGGACACCTGTGGCTGTTCCCCTCAGCACTCAGTATGCCGTTTTGCATACTGCTGATGGGGACAGCCTCTCAGGTTGTCAGGCCTCTGGCACTGAGCCTGGCACTGTGGCTCAGAAGGGAGGTGGGGAAATTAGAAAAGCGGTAGTGGTATGGGACTCAATAATTAGACGGATTGACAGGAGATTTTATGGTCAGGCACCGAACTCCCGGAAGTATGTTGCCTGCCCGGTGTCAGGGTCCAGGATGTCGCCGATCGGGTTGATAAAATTTTGAAGGATGAGGGTGAGCAACCAGAAATCCTTGTACATATTGGCACCAATGACATGGCCAGGAAAGGGATTGAGGACCTGGAAAGTGACTTCAGAGAGTTAGGTTGGATGCTGAGTCGCAGGACGAACAGAGTAGTGATCGCAGGATTGCTACGGGTGACATGAGATCGTGAGATGAGGAACAGTGAGAGAATGCATCAGAACAGGTGGCTGCGAGCCTGGGGCAGGAGGAAGGACTTCAGATACCTACACCATTGGGATACCATCTGGGGAAGGTGGGGCCTGTACATGAAGGACGGGTTGCACCTGATCTGGAGAGGCACAACTGGCCTGAGTGGGAAATTTGCTCGTGTGACTCGGGTGGGTTTAAGCTATTTTAGCAGGGGGGTGCCTGAGCCACATGTCTGAGGGATGGTCAGTTGTAGATGGGTCAGTGCCAGGATGTATTGAATCTATTAGGACAGTTTGTCACGCGATTAAACAAAGGGATCGGTTAAAGTGTTCCTGCTTTAATGTAAGGAGAGTCCGAAATAAGAGTGACGAACGTAGACCATGAATCAATACTTGGGGCTATGATGTTGTGGCAATAACGGAGACATGGGTTTCATAGGAACAGGAATGGTTGCTTGATGTTCCAGGGTTTAGAACGTTAAAGAAGAACAGTGACGGTGAAATAAGAGGAGGGAGTGTAGCATGGTTAATCAGAGAGTGCATCACAGCGACAGAAACGAACGTTTTTGATGAAGGTGTGTCTACTGAGTCAGTATGAGAGGAAGTTAGGAACAGCAAGAGTACAGTCACCGCATTGCGGGTTTTCTACAGACCACCTAATAGCAGTAGAGAGATTGAAGAACTCATAGGCGAGCAGAAAAGTAACAGGGTTGTTGTCAAGGGTAATTTCAACTTTCCCAATATCGATTGGAACCTCCTAAGTGCAGATGGTTTGGATGGAGCCGTTTTTGTCAGGTCTGTTCAGGAGGGCTTCCTTATTCAGTATGTAGAAAGACCGACGAGGGGAGAGGCCATTTTGGATTTGGTGCTCGGCAATGAGCCAGGACAGGTGTCAGATCTAGCTGTGGGAGACCACTTTGGTGACATTCATTACAAATGCCTCATATTTAGTATAAACCTGGAGCGTGAATGTAGCAGTTACCGAGGGAAAATATTTAATTAGGGAAAAAGAAATTATGACGCTATCAGGCAGGTGTTGGGAACTACAGACTGGGATTAATTGTTCCACAGAAAAGGCAGAGCAGATATGTGAAGACTATTTAAGTGGCAGTTGTTGCGAGTGATGCACGAATTTGTCCCCCAGAGAAATGTCAGAAGGGGTAAGGATAAGGAACCTTGGATGATGAGAACAGAGGAACTTCTCGTCAAAAGGAAAAAGGCAGCTTCCGTAAGGTGGAGGATGCAAGGATCAGCTTTAGAGGATTACCGGCCTGCTAGAAATGAGCTAAGAAATAGACTGAGGAGAGCCAGGAGGACGCATGAAAAAGGCAAGAAGCATTAGGAAGAAGCTAAAGGCATTTTATTCATACGTGAGTAATAAGAGAATGATCAGGGAGAAGATAGGGCCGAACAGTGAGTGTGGAAGGAATTTGTGCCTGGAATCTGTGCAGATAGGGGAAGCCCTAACCGAGTGTTTTGCTTTGGTTTTCTCCAAGGAAAGGGAAATTGACGTAAATGAAAACGTTGAGGGGCTGGGATACAGTCTTGACCAGATCAAGATCGATGAAGTTGATTTGGTGGAAATTTTGGCCAACATTAAGGTTGATTACGTCCCCAGGGCCAAATCAGATTTAACTTAGGCTGCTCCGGGAAGCAAGACAGGAGGTTTCTGAGGCGCTGGCGAGAATATTTGTCTCCTCAATCACCACGGGTGTCGTACTGGATGATTGGAAGGATGTGAAAGGTGTACCTCGTTTCAAGAAGGGAATAGGGAAATCCCTGGCAATTATGGACCAGTCCGTCTTACGTCTGTGGTCAGTAAAGTTTTGGAAATAATTATGAGCGATAGGAATTATAACTGTTTGGCAAAGCATAGTGAGATTAATGGCAGTCAGCATGGCTTTGTGAGGGGCAGGTCATGCCTCTCAAATTGTATTGAATTCTTCGAATAATTGACAAGATAGGTCGACGATGGTCGAACAGTGCTTGTGGTGTATATAGTTTTCAGCAAGGCATTTGATAGGATTCCTCGTGGTAGACTTATTCATAAAGTGAGGACGTATGTGATACAGGGAAATTTGGCTATTTGCATTCAGAATTGGCTGGCTGAAAGAAGGCAGAGAGTGGCTATAGTTGGAAAGTATTCTGCCTGGAGGACAATGTTGAGCGGGATCCCGCAGGTCTCTGTTTTTGGGTCCCTACTCTTTGTAGTGTTTATAAATGATTTTGATGAGGCGGTTGAGGGTTAGTAAATTTGCAGATGACACTAAGGTTGGATGTGTCGTCGATAGGATAGAGGTCTACTGCAGGTTGCAGCGTGACATAGTGAGGATGCAGAGCTGGGCTGAGAAATGGCAGAGGAATTCAACCGGGATAAATGCGAAGTGATGCATTTTTGAAGGTCGAACACGAATCCTGAATATAGGATTAAAGACAGGATTCTTGGCAGTGTGGAGGAACAGAGGGATCCGTGTGTGCAAATACATAGATCCCTCAAAGTTGTCACCCAAGTGTACAGGGTTGTTAAGAAAGCATATGGTGTTTTGGCATTCATTAACGGGGAATCGAGTTTAAGAGCCGTGAGGATTTGCAACAGCACTACAAGTACCTAGTGAAACAACACTTGGAATATTGCGTCCAGTTCTGGTCTTCCTAGTCTAGGAATGATTCAATGGCTTTGGGTAGGGTGCAAACAAGGTTTACCAGGATGCTGCACTAAGAAGAAAGTTTGAATAATCTCTCTGAAGAGAAGTTGGAAGAGAGGAGACCTCATCGAGTTATACAAGATAATGAGTGGAATAGATAGAGTCAATAGTCAGAGACTTTTTCCCCAGGGCAGGAGTGACTGGTACGAGGAATCATAGTTTGAAGATATTAGGTGGAAGGTATAAAGGAGACGTCAGAGGTAGGCTCTTTATGCAGAGAGTGCTGAATGAATGGAATGCATTGCCAGCTGTGGTGGTGGAAGAAGTGTCATTGGGGTCATTTCAGCGACTGATGGATATGTACATGGATAGCAGTGAGTTGAGGGGTGCGAAGGTTAGGTTACTATATTATAAATTAGGATTATATCTCGGCACAGCATAGGGATAACCCCGGGAGTTACAGGCCAGTTAGTCTTACTTCGGTGTTAGGCAAAGTAATGGAAAGTGTACTGAGGGATAGGATCGATGAGTATCAGGACAGACACTGGTTGATAAGGGACAGCCAGCACGGATTTGTGAGGGGTAGGTCTTGCCTTACAAGTCGAATTGAATTCTTTGAGGAGGTGACCAAGCATATGGATGAGTGTAGAGCAGTGGATGTAGTGTACATGGATTTTAGTAAGGCATTTGATAAGGTTCCCCATGGTAGGCTTATGCGGAAAGTCAGGAGGCATGTGATAGTGGGAAATTTGGCCAGTTGGATAGAGAACTCCTAACCGTTCGAAG
This sequence comes from Chiloscyllium plagiosum, assembly GCF_004010195.1. Classification (NCBI taxonomy): domain Eukaryota; kingdom Metazoa; phylum Chordata; class Chondrichthyes; order Orectolobiformes; family Hemiscylliidae; genus Chiloscyllium; species Chiloscyllium plagiosum. The sequence continues at coordinate 7,535,217 of NC_057758.1, forward strand.
TCAGAGAGTAGTGGTAGACGGTAAATATTGAGCCTGGAGCCCAGTTACAAGTGGAGTTCCGCAGGGATCAGATCTGGGTCCTGTGCTGTTTGTAATGTTTATTAATGACTTGGAAGAGGGAGTAGAAGCGTGGGTCAGTAAATTTGCAGACGATACGAAGATTGGTGGATTTGTGGATAGTGAGGAGGGCTGTTGTCGGCTGCAAAGGGACTTAGGTATGATGCAGAGCTGGGCTGAGGAGTGGCACCGGGAGTTCAACCCTGTCAAGTGTGAGGTTGTTCATTTTGGAAGGACAAATAAGAATGCGGAATACAGGATTAACTGTCGGGTTCTTAGTAAGGTGGAGGAGCAGAGGGATCTTGGGATCAATGTTCATAGCTCTTTGAAAGTTGCCACTCAGGTGGATAGAACTTGTAAGAAGGCCTATGGTGTATTAACGTTCATTAGCAGAGGGATTGAATTCAAGAGTCGTGAGGTGATGTAACAGCTGTACAGGACCTTGGTAAGGCCACAATTGGAGTACTGTGTGCAGTTCTGGTCGCCTCATTTAAGGAAAGTTGTGGAAGCTTTGGAGAGGGTGGAGAGGAGATTTACCAGGATGTTGCCTGGAATGGAGAATAGGTCGTACAAAGATAGGTTGAGAATGCGAGGCCTTTTCTCATTGGAATGGCGAAGGATGAGGGGTGACTTGAGAGAGGTTCATAAGATGATCAGGGGAACAGATAGGGTAGACAGTCAGATACGTTTTCCCCGAGTACAACAGAGTCTTACAAGGGGACATAAATTTCAGGTGAATGTGGAAGTTATAGGGGGATGTCAGACTTTGTGGGAGGTGGTGTCGGGAGTGGATGAGGAACTGGCACGGATCTTCCAGAGGGAATAGTACTTGTTGATGGTTGACAAGAGAGAAATAAATATGGGTCTCGTGATTCCATCCCTCTGCAGGTGGAACAAATGATTTCTCATGGTCCAGATATAATATGCATCTTTTACAGAAACTTTTGCTATCTGTCTTTCTGTTCAGTGCTGGTTATTTTTTCATGTTTCAATCTTACTTTTCTTTATAGCTTTTTTAAAAGCCTTATAAAAACTCGCATTATAAAAACGTGAGAACTTAAGAAATATCATCTGTGCTCTACCTTTCTATCTATTGTGTTCTAAAAAATAAACTGAACCTACACAATTCACGCAGGTTCTTTTTTTTAGAGGAGGAGCTCTGAAGCACTGCAACAAGCTTGCGACAGAAATGTTGACAAGGGAAAAATGTGATGTGTTGAAGGAGCAATCAACAGGACACTCAGCGATTTTGTTTTGAGGGCAGAATGTTTCAGTTCTACGAAGACGTCAGCCAGTCTACACTTCGTTTCCGCAAGAGAAAAGACACTAAATTGCGAGCGAGCAGTGATAAAGAAGACTACACTGAGCTCCTTCATTCACCTCTTTCCAATCCTCCTGTTCCAAGCTTGTTGCAGTGCTTCAGAGCTTCTCCGCTAAAAAAAAAACCCGCATGAATTGGAGAAGTTCAGATTTTTTTAGAACACAGAACATAAAAAGTTACAGCACAAAACAGGCCCTTTGGCCTTTAAATTGTAGTAACTTAATCTTCAGTATAGAAAGCAAATTATGATGCATTAAAACATTCCAAAATGTATATTAAAATATCAAACAAATTGCAATTGCAAAGAATATTGGCCTTGTCTGAGATGCTTAATTTGTTCTGCAAACAGAACATTGAAAACAGGATTTTCCATTAATCACGAATGGAATACCTCTTGCAACTGTCTTTCTGTTTGTAGTATGGATCAATATTCATCCAGTAGCTTTTATTTCGATTGGAAGTTAATCTGGTATTTTGCTTTTGCTTCTACACTTGAAACAAATGCAGCATTTATAAATATAAATCCAAAAGTTGCAGTGCTAGATTAGACAACTGAACGACATTAAGAAAACAATTATTTCCCTGTATACAGTGCAGTAATAATAGGGTTACCAAAACAAATATATCAACAGATTTCTCTCAGACGCGTTTTTCACAATTGCTGCAGTGGTGCAAAAAGTACTTAGAACTAATCAAAATTAACTCCAATCATAAAATATCAATGTCACAAATATGACATTGCAAACCTTTCTTGGATATTCCATGAATCTCATGCTCACCTCTCAGTCCTTCTAGTTTACTTGTGAGTCCTCCATCTTTAAAACGAGCCATTGTCTTTACTCTATAATTTGATCTTATTTTGATACCAACATATTGGCCCAAGAGATATTCGGAGCTAACACTGGATATAGACATTAGCTGGATAGGCAATTTGCAGCCGGATTTGGTGTGAGAATTCATGTGATCTCCTTCTGAACTGTACAATTCTATGCAGCTAATCATTGTGTATTATTTTATTTCTGAACACCCACAGGGATTGCTTGATGCAACAGTTTGGCGATTACATTACTTTGTATGTAGTCACGCTCTGTATCTGAATTCGGAGAATTTTACTTTTTGACAGATTAAAGGTAAGTTTCCTTGCTACCAAACATTGGTCTGTATGAATCCCGTGCTGTGTCTGCCACACTGTGTTTCTTTATTAATCAATGAACCAGCAAAAGAACCATCAGTCGACTCTGAATGTCAATAAAAAACATTTATTGAGCAGAATTAATATATAACAACAAAATGCACTATAAACTGAAGATTATATTGTCAAATCTGTCTTTGATGTAACTTAAATCTAGCTGAGGCAGGTTGGCTCAGTGTTTCGCACTGTTGTGAGACAGTGCCATGCAACCAGCTTTGAACCCGTCTCGGCCGACCATCTGCGTGGCGTTTGTACATTCTCCCCATTTCTGCATGGATCTTCTCTATGTGCTGCGAATTTCTCCCACAGTCCATGGATGTGCTGGTTAAGTGAATTGGTCTTGCTAAATTGCCAATAGTGTTTTGGGGTGTTCAGGAAATGTGAACTCATCGGGTAAAGAAATAGGTCTGGGTGGGATACGCCTCAGAGTGTCCCGTGTGGACATGTTAGGCAGAATAGCCTGTTTCCACACAGTAAGGATTCTATGATCACATACTACCACATTAGAACTAGGCCTTGCTCCATGTTGTGTTTTCGTTTGGTCTTCACCTGAAGAATTCAGGTGGCATTTCTTCTGGGTGGTTATTCTCGATTGACTGCTTAGAGCATGGCTTGCACTCAATTCTTATACTCAAAGGTATTAGCGCCCATTTGGGAGGGTTTCCACTGTTCACCAATGGATCAATCAGGCCAGGTCACACTGATTAATCGGACCCAAAAAGGGTGGTCCTTGGTTGTCCATTACTTCATAATTGATGGTTGTCCATCATATACTTCATAATTTAGAGGGGCCTCTCCAGCCAAATGCCCTCCTTTTGATCCTGTTGTGATGGATCACAACATGGAAGGCTGCAGGATCATCCAGATTCTAGCTGAGCACAACATATACTAGAGCAACTAAAGTGATGCAGATGGCATATGAGAAACCGACACTCACCTCAGATTAAGTAAATAAAAAAAGGGAAAACTTTACTATCGGAGTACGCCTTGCTCACGTACCTTCTAGTCATTAACTTGACAGGTCATTTCGATGAGCGGTCTTGATATTCTCAATGTGATGCTGCACTTCTTATTTGTGGATTAGGACAGTGAATTCTGTTTCTGTGAGGTCGAGGCCATGCAGGTATTCGTCTCCCTTCATGTGTCGGACTGTCATCAGTATGTGCAAGGTTTTCCCTGGCGATCAGACGATGGTGTTACATACCATCATGAGGATGAATGGAAGTATTGTCTCCCAGCTTTTCTTATTCTGCTGCACCGTCTTCCTAATCAACCTTTTAGGGTGTGGTTCGTGCTTTCCACTGAATTGTGTTTAATATACAATATGGAGTTTCTGCTTGATACGAAGCATAGTTATCTCGATTTCCCTGACTCAGACTTTGAAATCGGTTCACCGATCTGACTTGATACTTCGGGGTAGACACCATCCCGTAAATATCTGCAAGGTTATGATATATACAGTTGCTTTGGCTGTATTTAAATAACAAGGAAAACATCGACCCATTTTATGAAAGTACCTATGACGATCAGAATGCAGGTATATCCATTGTTACTCGGTGGCAGGGGACCTGTGTAGTGAATTTAAAGTATTGTCCGGGGTCCTTCCACCTCTGAGTTCTCCCTTTCGGGTGTCATTATATGGATTGTTTTAGGCGGAGACAAGGTACTTCCCTTTAATATGCGATGCATCTCTGTGCAACTCGGGCCACCAACATAATGATTTTAATCATTCTGTAGTGGCCTCTCTGCACTGGTGTACGTGCCGATCATGATATTGTTATATAATTTGTTTCCTGCCTTGAGTCGCGATTGACATACAATCATGATTTTAGAAATAACCTGTCACCGATGTGTAGGGAACGCTTCTGTCTAGCAGAGGCATCTGGGTAAACTCTTCCCATTTTTTTTAAAGGAATCATCGCAGTGTTGTGCTTGCCTAACGTCCTCTGTGTTTGACTGACTTAGACTGACAGCACTGGCCTGCTTACTTATGGGTGTCCCCCAGAAAACTCCAACATCAGCCCATCTTTTGGAGCATTTGTCTGCTCTGTGTTTACATTATGGGGATAATGATGGTTATTTCTATCTTTGATTATTCTGTATTTAACCTCCTGTGAGGCCTGCAGTTGTTCAGTGAGGGTTCTGATGGGTAGTGGTGTCGGGTGTAGGTCTACAGAAACACAACTTCGAGCGTCCCAAGGTGGTAAGCATTCAGTGAGGCTATTGCATACATACATGCTGTCCAAATATATATGCGTGGGTAAAGGTAACAGATCACGGTGGCTGATGACACAGGCTGATCGATCGGACGAAAATCGGCATTGGCATCCATGTTGACGGCAGTATGGTTTTTCGATATCCATTACTGCAGGTACTGTGTGCATGTAGCCTCTTCCAAATAAGGGTGTGAGGCGTCCCTGTGACAGGTACACACCTCGATGTTTCTGTCGAGCTGACTCATTTCAACCGCAAATTTGGATTTATATTTTAGGTCTTTAACTGCCATGTTGATTGCAAACTTTCTATTGGTCGCTGCAGCCAGTCTGGATTCTGTGGCATTTTTAAAGCACAATCATTTTGCTTGTGTCATGCCTTAGTTTCCCCGCATGCTTTTGTCCTTGTCCATTTTTAATTAAATCTATCATAAACGTTATATTTGGAAAAGACCACCTGAAAACAACTGGAAGATCCGATGGGACCAAAGAAGATAAACCTTTACTCTTAATGTAATTTGTGCCGATATGCTCTGGGAATTTATAACTGAACAATTTGGAAAATGCTCTGCTCTGTATCTTATTTGTGTTCGACATGAACCGAGTATCTTGTTGTAGCTGTTATTTCAGAGTATAAACAGTTCTTAGAAAATATACGCTCATTCTCCGATGCTCATATCCAGATTATAAAAATTATTCGAACTTCCAACGGAGTAGATAGTGAATAATTATATTCTAATCCCAGCAGCCATTTAAAACAAAAATCATTGATAAAAGTCAGGAGATGGTGTCCTTCGAGAGGGAAAACGCGATTTTTATGAATGCCTTCAGGGGTAGTTGGGTATCGCGGGACATGGGGTGCTTCAATTCCTCTCAGTAGTGCGGGGATACTTTTAAAAGTACATAGCCAGAAGATTAGAATCTCCTCATTTCAGACGACTTACTTTGAGCTGGATCGTCAGATCTAGTGTGCTGTGGGAAAATAAACAAAGAAAAGTCGGAAGGTGAGTGAAAAAAAAACTTGTACAGAAATGGTGAAAAGCTGTCGACATTGAATCTATTAATAATGTGAAAATTGATGGACCACGTTTGAGAGGGAAATGAAATAAATTGTTTGATAAACATATGTAGTTGACGGGGTTAACACTATGTAACTTTAGCTTGCATTGGCCTTCGCTAAAATCGTAACTGATCAATTTGTCATCTAAAACCTACACTTCCATCCAATCTACTAAGCGTTCACTACTTATGTTCAATGTGGAATGAAGGTTTTGAAATTTCGAATAACTAGCTGGGGATCATTCTGCAAAATTACATTTTGGTATTCTCATTAAAGCATGACTGTTTGACTTAAAACTGATGCAAGTTGTCTGGCTCACATAAAACTTCCAAAATTTGATAAGATCATGGATGATCTGTCTGTGGTGGAAATACCACTTCCTGCCTGCCCCGATGTGCTTCAACTCTATAACTGAGAGGCTGAAGTCACTCTCTTAAAAACAATTGTAGCGCGAGATCCCTGTTTTGTTTATGGTACACTCATATTAAGTGCCGTATCACAGTCACACCATAAACCACGATCTTTGACTTGCATGGGAAAGTCACATTTATTGTGTTACGACAGGGGAAAAAAACCATCTGCTAATTTAAATCAGACGCACAGAAAAACTCAGATTGCACCAACACCTGTTAAATTTCGAGAGGCAACGAACTATCCCAGATTTCAATATTTAAGGTAAAAAATAACACTTGTATTCTTTAAGTCCAACAGAGAACATTAAAACCACAACCAGTTTCCAATGTCTTACTTTTAAGCCTTTAATTGGCACTCCATAATACTGCTCCGCTTAAAATAATCTAACTATGATTTACGAAAAGTAACTTTAAAGTTTCAAAATCCAGCCAGTTATCCATCCTCCTTGGTAGATTTTCCTCTGTAGATTTTCCTTTGCATTTTCTGCTGTCATCTTTTCTACAGTCGCCTGCTGCGCAACTTTAATTATGGACAGATATCTTTCAGAGAATTATTTGATTAATAGTCAGTTTTTTTGGTGCTGTTTGCAGTTGTTCCTAACTAATAAGAACCTATGGCATTATACCCCAAAGCACCTGTTCATTTCATTGGTTTGATGTTATCAAACAATTAAATTCAAATTCGCTTGGATCTCTGGGGCATAATTTAAACTGGTTGGCCGAATTTCAATTTGTTTTTGTTCCATGGCAGCGCAAAGCCAGCTATTCATTTCAAATAGTTCTGCCATTTTTTTTTATCACTGTTAACACAGTCTCTACTTTTAGTCAGTCCTTATTATTATTTTCTCTGTCTTAAAGATACAGTCGAGGCCTCGACCTTCAGAATAATTATCGCACAACAATCACTGTTTGATAAAAAGCTGAACGATCTATTTTTACTTTATTTTTTTATAATCATGTGTATACGAATATAGAAATACATCACTACAATGAAAATGTATACCGTTGCCATACATGGCGCCATCTGAGATGCCAAGGCAACTAGGGTAGTAAAAAGAAGCTTTGACACAAAAGACACAGAGAAGGAAAACGTTGTAAAGTTAAGTATTAGTTGATAGAATGTTAGAAAAACAAAGAAATTTGTAATAGTTCACATCAATTCGTTCTCATCATTTAGTCTAGGATAACAAAGACATAAGTTAAAACTTCAGCAGACTTTGATGAGTTCTTCGCTTATCTCGCTCTGCTCTCTGTTGCCAACGCCACCACCATAGATTCCGTCACTACTGCTGAAACTGTCGCACCTCCGATCACCCCCATTGATATGACAACATCTCTAGGCATGTTCCACTCGCATGTGAAGCTGACAGAAAACCATAAACTGAAAAGAGAACAGCCCATCTTGCCGCCAAGAGACCTGGCCGGGTACAACCATAAACCACTGCGAGACCAGGCTGACAGCCGCCGAGAGAACAGGCTGGGACCTGCCAGAAGCTGCAGATAGGCCAGATTGAGATCTACAAAGGAGCAACATCAGGTAAAACAGATAAAAAAGGCGAGAAAAGGCAAAGGAACCGAAAATTCGAAGGAGGCCGGCAGGACCATTCTATTCCGCAGCGATAATACTAGATTATCAACGTTTTTCAAATAAAAGTTATCCCGCTTCTGTCATGTTATGACGTAAAAAGCAACGATCCCAATTTAATCGAGGGATGATCCATGATAACAACGAAATATGTTTACTCTCAAAAGACTATGCTAAGGGTTTCCGACATTGATAGCCATGGACTGAATTGCTTGACGCCCAGAAAGTAGTCATCTGATTCATTTTGCTGTTTCGAACATCCCACCCTCTTCCACAACCTTTGCCTACAAAAGTTGGAAAAATGGACTGCGGCCGTCTCTTGCTGTCTGTTAAGTACAAATGCGACAGGTCAACTGATTAGAATGTTGGGGACTACGAAAAGTCCTTGTGTTGACCCTAAAACCTGTTAGAGACTCCTTTAAAAATTAACATGATGATTAAAATATTTTCAGTGTGCTCGAGGCAAATCCTCGCTTCCCGTAATGAGCACTGTGATGGATTTTGCTTCTGCTGACCTAAAACTGCCAATGTAGTGCTGTGAAATGTCAATGGTCACGTACACAAACTTGGTCGATTATATTAAAATACACATTTTCACTCCTTTTATTTGTTGTGTCAAATTGTAAGGCATAACTAATTTTAGTAGTCACGGTGGATTAATACTTATTCAGGGCAAAAACAGTTAAATATCTCAAAATCTGGAAATGTCTTTTTGTTGCTTTCTTCTCAGGTTCGGATTATATGCGAACGAATTTTGCACCAAGCGAAGCATAATGGCGACCACAACACACAATGCTTGTCAGATCCATATGAAACGAGATCTGGACAGGTTTTGCCATCGATATGAAGATATCAGAAAGTCAAAACAGAATGTTAACTGTAACTATGTTCTTTTCATCATACATGTTTTGCATAAGTAACGGTCTTGGTGTGCAGGTGTTCAATTTTAGGAATTTAAAAACCCAATCATCTCAAGTGACGATGCTGTCACTTTAAAACAAAAACAGGTATTTTATCCTTTTCTTTTCAAGAGACGTTGTAACAGCAGAGGTGCTGAAATGTCTACTTTCCCAATGGTAGGGGAGTGCCCAATTCTCCCAATTTAGGTTTTTGTTTTGCTACTCTGGTTTAGCTGTGATACCAATAAGCTGCTGCTTTAGCTGTGTCAGATAGTGTTGCAGTCGAAAAAGATTCCAGGATTCAGCAGATATTTCCTGGTTGACGTTTCTTTATGAAACGTCTCCTGCCTGTAAGAACCTGCTTATGAATGTGTTTATGGAATGCTCTGGGAACTGAAATTGCTGTGCTGGCTCCGTTAAGTTTCCAACAGTTACGTTATTTTAACTTTCACTTTCAGTTGCTTGTGTTTCGACTGTAATGTAGAGATAAATTCTGTTTTGCTTGAAGCCGAGCTGTTTGACCAGCTGCATGTCACCTGGAAAATCTAATACATTCCTGCCTTTTAAATAATAAGAAGTTAGGATATCAGCTTCCTTCTAACAATGTTTTCATGTTTTCATGTGACATCGCCTAATTCATAACACATTGGGGCACCTTGTCGCAATTAAATCGATAATTCCAATTTCGGATAAGTGTTGTTGGACTTAAAGGCAGCGAGTGGAATGTTTTAATGCCTTTGATTCTGGGTGTTGAATTCAGTCGGTATAAACAGCACTTGGTCGTTGAGCCACTCAGAGTTTTCTGGGTTAGAAGAAGTGACTTTGTGGCTTTACAAAAGATGAGCAAGGCAAACCAGCTAGAAATTGCAGACAAACTAGAGTCAGAGTTGCCTCCAGTTCTGAGTAAAGGCAACGTAATGACAGCAAAAACTCGACACTTAAATTTGCTGGAAATGCGATCGAAATCGTTGGGAAAGACAAGATATCTATTGCAGATGATGCATCTTGAATATGAGAAGGAAACAAAACAGTTTGAATGACGGTTAGAAGAAGAGGAAAGAGGAGAATATGACTTGCCCTGGCATGACAAAAAGAAAGGGACAAAATTGCTTTTGTAAAAACAAACAAAAGTAACGGAAGGCCCCAGGGGAACAACTGGAGATAGGGAGCGTAGAAAGGAAGCAAAAGAGAGAAGAAAGGTAAAATGAGAGAGGACA
>NC_057758.1:7545666-7556004 GCF_004010195.1 Chiloscyllium plagiosum
CTCTCAAAAGACTATGCTAAAGGTTTCCTACATTGATAGCCATGGACTGAATTGCCTGACGCCCAGAAAGTAGTCATCTGATTCATTTTGCTGTTTCGAACATCCCACCCTCTTCCACAACCTTTGCCTACAAAAATTGGAAAAATGGAATGCGGCCGTCTCTTGCTGTCTGTTAAATACAAATGCGACAGGTCAACTGATTAGAATGTTGGGGAGTACGAAAAGTCCTTGTGTTGACCCTAAAACCTGTAGAGAATCCTTGAAAAATTAACATGATGATTAAAATATTTTCAGTGCGCTCGAGGCAAATTCTCGCTTCCCGTAATGAGCACTGTGATGGTTTCTGCTTCTGCTGACCTAAAACTGCCAATGTAATGCTGTGAAATGCCAATGGTCACGTACACAAACTTAGTCGATTAATTTTAAAATACACATTTTCACTCCTTTTATTTGTTGTGTCAAATTGTAAGGCATAACTAATTTTAGTAGTCACGGTGGATTAATACTTATTCAGGGCAAAAACAGTTAAATATCTCAAAATCTGGAAATGTCTTTTTGTTGCTTTCTTCTCAGGTTCGGAATATATGCGAACGAATTTTGCACCAAGCGAAGCATAATGGCGACCAACACACAATGCTTGTCAGATCCACATGAAACGAGATCTGGACAGGTTCTGCCATCGATATGAAGATATCAGAAAGTCAAAACAGAATGTAACTATGTTCTTTTCATCATACATGCTTTGCATAAGTAGCCGTCTTGGTGTGCAGGTGTTCAATTTTAGGAATTTAAAAACCCAATCATCTCAAGTGACGATGCTGTCACTTTAAAACAAAAACAGGTATTTTACCCTTTTCTTTTCAAGAGACGTTGTAACAGCAGAGGTGCTGAAATGTCTACTTTCCCAATGGCAGGGGAGTGCCCAATTCTCCGAGTTCAGGTTTTTGTTTTGCTACTCTGGTTTAGCTGTGATACCGATAAGCTGCTGCTTTAGCTGTGTCAGATAGTGTTGCAGTCGAAAAAGATTCCAGGATTCAGCAGATATTTCCTGGCTGACGTTTCTCTATGAAACGTCTCCTGCCTGTAAGAACCTGCGTTTGAATTTACACATTGCCAATGAATGTGTTTATGGAATGCTCTGGGAACTGGAATTGCTGTGCTGGCTCCGTTAAGTTTCCAACAGTTACGTTATTTTAACTTTCGCTTTCAGTTGCTTGTGTTTCGACTGTAATGTTTAAATAAATTCTGTTTTGCTTAAAGCCGAGCTGTTTGACCAGCTGCATGTCACCTGGAAAATCTAATATACTCCTGCCTTTAAAATAATAAGAAGTTAGGATATCGGCTTCCTTCTGAAAATGTTTTCATGTGATATCGCCTGATTCATAACACATTGGGGCACCTTGTCGCAATTAAATCGATAATTCCAATTTCGGATAAGTGTTGTTGGACGAAAAGGGAGCGAGTGGAATGTTTTAATACCTTTGATTCCGGGTGTTGAATTCAGTCGGTATAAACAGCACTTGGTCGTTGAGCCACTCAGAGTTTCCTGGGTTAGAAGGAGTGACTTTGGGGCTTTACAAGAGATGACCAAGGCAAACCAGCTAGAAATTGCAGACGAACTAGAGTCAGAGTTGCCTCCAGTTCTGAGTAAAGGCAACGTAATGACAGCAAAAACCCGACACTTAAATTTGCTGGAAATGCGATCAAAATCGTTGGAAAAGACAAGATATCTATTGCAGATGACGCATCTTGAATATGAGAAGGAAACAAAACAGTTTGAATGACGGTTAGAAGAAGAGGAAAGAGGAGAATATGACTTGCCCTGGCATGACAAAAAGAAGGGACAGAATTGCTTTTGCAAAAACAAACAAAAGTAACGGAAGGCCCCAGGGGAACAACTGGAGATAGAGAGCCTAGAAAGGAAGAAAAAGAGAAGAAAGGTAAAATGAGAGAGGAGAAAGCGCAAGAGAGAGAGTCAAATTCAGAAATTTGCACCGACACAGTAAAGTCGGCTTAAATGAAAGGAGATACATGTAGAAGGTAGGCTTACTGAGGAAGATAGAGATGTTTTTCAAACACATCATCGCCAAAGGTCTGGCAGGGATCTTTTTAAATACATCCAAACATTGCATAAATTTGAGAGCAGAGATGTAGAAGCTATTCTCATCACGTTTAAAAAGGTGGTGAAAGAAATGAAGTGGCCAGAGACCACATGGATTTGTTGATTCAAACAAAGCTGCTCCCTAGATCTGGTGAGGTATTTGGACCACTATCAGAGGAGGTTTCCGGGGACGATGAGGACGTAAAGAAAGCCATCTGCATTGCATTTCAGCATGTACCAGAGCCCAACAGAGAATGTTTGAGGAATCTAACCAGAGACTCTGTTCAAACCTGCAGTGAGTTTGAACGGATCAAATAAAGCAACATTGACAATTGGATAAGGGCATTAAAATATGCCAATCAGATGACGCTCTTAGAGAGACGATTATTTTCAGGGATTTCAAAAACTGACTTCCTGAGATAGAGAGAACCAATTAGAAGAGCAGTGATATACAAAAGCAAGATTAGCAGCTGAAATGGCTGATGAATATGAGTTGGTGCATACATCAAGTTTTGGCTTCCAACATCAATTTCAATTTTGAGGGATAGAAATAAATGAAGGGGAAAGTCGTAAGGGGGAAGTAGATCTCGGCGAAAATAATAAAGTTAGCTTATCACATGGTAAAAACGAGAGTCATGAAGGGTAGAAAGAAGTTAAAAACATCTGGTGCCTTCACTGCAATAAATTAGGTCACATACAGCCACCTTGAATGGAGAGTGAGAAAAAGCTCAGTGAAGGCAGATATAGGAAAATAGGATAGTTACTGAATTTTGTTAAAGTGGCAAAGGAAGGAACAGTTCTTTTTGAAAGGCTGCACCAGATTTAACAGCCTGGTGGGAAGTTTGTTAATGAGGAAGTGCCAGATCTTCTTAAACTATTTACTTGTAAAGTTAAAGTTTACTCACAAGCAGGAGCAGCAGGTAAAATAGTTACAGCATTGATTGATACGTCAATCTTTGATGTTCAGAGATGAGGGGAAATGTAACTCAGAAAGTCAATTACCAGAAAACGTACTGGTATGTGGAATTCATGGTGAGACTAGAAGAGGTTAATTTTGTAGAGTGAGGTTCAAATGATCAGTGAAAAGTGGAGAAGTGGTGGTAGGAATACTGAAGGAACTATCAGCCTCGGGAATACAATATCGGCTTGCTAACGGGTTTGCTCGGTCAGAGGTAGGAGTACAGCCAACTAAGATGAAAAAGAAAGTGGAAAATAAGGCAACTTTGGTAATGCAGAAAACATATTCTGTCCCCCCTCCCCGCAGAAGAATGATTACAATCTGAAACAATTGTATCAAAAAACATGCATGGAAGTAGAATCTGAGTGCATCCCTGAGTGCGACGATGTTAAAAATGAGGTATTGTTGAGAAAATAAAGACTATCCCATATTTAGGCACTTGAGAAATGTGCAGACGTCCATCACGCTGTATTGCTGGTGGGTTACAGAAAGTAGATGTTGCGAGTGGCACATGAATTAACAGTAGAAGGTCATTTAGGGGTAAGAAAAGCTGGACCGAAAATACAAAACCATTGTAATTGCCGCGAACTGCATAAGGAGGGAGTGAAATTTGCAACACGTTATAAATATCCGGTAATTGGAAAACTAAAGGTATCAATAAAACCAACACCTTTAAGACCTATTTGAGGAGTGTTTAAATTGATTGTGTAGGAATCCTACATAAAAGAAAAAGTGGGAATAAGTATTTTTTAACCATAATGAATGTGTCCACAAGATTGGTGGGCGGCACGGTGGCACAGTGGTTAGCACTGCTGCCTCACAGCGCCCGAGAACCGGGTTCAATTCCCGCCTCAGGCGACTGACTGTGTGCAGTTTGCACGTTCTCCCCGTGTCTGCATGAGTTTCCTCCGGGTTCTCCGGGTCGGTGTGGACTTGTTGGGCCGAAGGGCCTGTTTCCACACTGTAAGTAATATAATCCAATCGGCCATTCCATTACACAATAGCTCAGCTAAAAGTATTGTAGAGTGTTACTCAAATTATTCCCAGGATATTCACTATCCATAGAAATACAATCAAATTAAGGGATAAATTATTCAAACAGTCACAAAAATCTGAGGAATTAAACAATTGAAATCCACTGAGGACCATCCTGAATCAGAAGGATCGCTAGAAATCTGGCATCAGACATTAAAGACAATGTTGAGGGCTTACAGTTAAGACTATTCAGATGAGGGAATTCAGTTTTAACTTTTTGCCATTAGCGATGTACCAAATGAATCGACCAAGTTCAGTCCATTTGAATTTTGTCTTGGGCATGAAGTCAGAGTACACTAAAATTGATTAAGGAGAAACTGATAATGCAAAATTCAGACACCACATATTTGGATTATCTGTCAAATTTTAGAGATTGCTTAAATAGAAGGCAAGGCTGCATTAAAAAAAAAAATCACAGTATACGATGAAACAGGAAGCAGATACGAAATCAAAAACTCGCAACTTCTCAAAAGGCGGTAAAGTCTTAGCATTGCATCCAGTGAGAGACGAACCTTCGAAAGATAAGTTTAGTAGATCTTATCTGATCGAAAGGAGTTTGAGTAAGTTGAACGATTTCATAATGATTCCAAGTAGAAATAAATCACACAGAGTGTGTTATGTGAATATGCTGAATAGGTGTTCTGACAGGGATAGAAAACAAACAGAAAATGGGATACTTATTACAGCACACAGTGAAGAACAAAGTTCAAAGCATTCAGAATTGAACATTCCTCAAATTACACAGGAAATGGAGATGTTGTCAAAATTTGAATTAATTATTGAGTTACCCTCAAGGGGGAAAACAATATGACCGGAAAGAATTATTGAGTTTGAATGGGGAGATACTTGGAATTAAGCTGAGAAGTGCTAAGTTAATTATGCATGATGTAGGCATGGGAAATCCTGTTGCAATTAAACGGTATCCTTATAAACTTCAATTCTAAAGTTGGCAAGGGTTCAAAAAGAGATTGAACTAATGCTCCAAGGCAACATATTCAAAGTGAGTTGCCATAGCTGGAGCGCACCCACAGTAATATTGTCAAAACCAATTTGTACCTCCAGGTTATGTGTAGATTATCAGAAAGGAAGGTCGGTGAGTAGAACATAGAACATAGAACATTACAACGCAGTACAGGTCCTTCGGCCGTCGATGATGCGCCGACCTGTCATACCAATCTGAAGCCCATCTAACCTACACTATTCCATGTATGTCCATATGCTTGCCCAATGACGACTTAAATGTACTTAAAGTTGGCGAATCTACTACCGTTGCAGGCAAAACATTCCATACATTTACTACTCTCTGAGGTCCGAAACTACTTCTGACATCTCTCCTATATCTATCACCCCTCAATTTAAAGCTATGCCCCCTCGTGCTTGCCATCACCATTCGTGGAAAATAGGCTCTCTATGTCCACCCTATCTAACCCTCTGATTATCTTATATGTCTCAATTAAGTCACCTCTCACGCTTCTTCTCTCTAATGAAAACAGCTTCAAGTCCCTCAGCCTTTCCTCGTAAGACCTTCCCTCCATTCCGGGCAATATCCTAGTGAATCTACTCTGCACACTTTCCAAAGCTTCCACATCATTCTTATGATGCCGTAACCAGAACTGTAAACAATACTCCAAGTGCGGCCGCACTAGAGTTTTGTACAGCTGTAGTGTAACGTCATGGTTCCAGAACCCAATCCTCTATTGATAAAAGCTAAAACACTGTATGCCTTCTTAATAACCCTGTCAACCTGGGTGGCCACTGTCAACGATCTATGTACCTGGACACAGAGATCTCTCTGCTCATCTACACTACCAAGAAGATTACCATGAGCCGAATACCTTGCATTCCGGTTGCTCCGACCAAATTTTCGGGTCCATGAGATCATGTTGCAGCAAGACAACACTCTGGTGCGGTTGCCCTTGGAGTTTTGCAAACAGTTCTGGTCACTGCATTGCAGGTAGCAAGTGGAAGCTTTGGAAAGGGTGCATCGGAGATTTACCAGGATGTTGCCTATTATGGAGGAAAGGTATTCTCGGGAAAATGTGGCGGGCTTTTGGCCCAGAATCATGGAGTCATGAAACGTACAGCATGGAAACAGTTTTTTTTCGTCCAACGCGTCCATGATAAGCAGATATCCTAAATTAATTTAGTCCCATTTGCAAGCACTTGCTCCATCTCCCTCTAAACCATTTCGATCCAGGCACCCATCCAGATGTCTTTTAAATGTTGTCATAAGATCAGCCTCCACCATTTCCTCTGGAAACGAATTCCATGCAGACAGCAGCCTTTTGCGACAAATGGTTGACGTGTAGGTCCCTTTCAAACAGAACATAGGACATAGAACAATACAGCTCAGTACAGGTCCTTCAGCCCTCGATGATTCGCCGAACTGTGGAAACAATCTTACATCCATTTATCACACACTTTTCCATTTTCAAAACATGTGCTTATCCAATGACGATTTAAATGCCCTTATATTTGCGAACGTACTAATGTCGGAGGCAGTACTTTCCACGTCCCTACTGCTCTCTAAATAAAGAAAATATCTCTAATATCTGTCCCACATCTACGTACCCTCGTGTTCGCCATCACCATCCGAGAAAAATGGCTTTCAAAGTCCCAACCATCTAACCTTCTGATTTATCTTGTACGTTTAACCTCTCAAAGTTCTTCTTCTGAAGAAAACAGCCTCAGGTGCCACAGCAAATTTCTCATAAGACCTTCCCTCCATAGGAGAAAGTGAGGGCTGCAGATGCTGGAGATCAGAGCTGAAAATGTGTTGCTGGAAAAGCGCAGCAGGTCAGGCAGAATCCAAGGAACAGGATAATCAACGTTTCGGGCATAAACCCTTCTTCCCTCCATACCCAACATCTTCGTAAATCTCCTTTGAATCCTTTCCATAGCTTGCACATCCTTCCTGTAATGTGGTGACCAGACCTGTGCACAATACTCTAAAAGCGGCTGCACCACAGTTTTAGCACAATTGCAGCATGCCTTCCTGGCTCTGAAACTCAAACCCTCGATCAATAACGGCGAACTAATCCTATGTTGCAACATTCCAAGATCTATGTACATCAAAACCGAGATCGTCCTCCTCATCTGCACGGCCAAAAATCTTACCATAAGCTCAGTACTCTTTCTTATTGTTACTCCTTTCAAAATGAATCAACTCACACATTTCCGCTTTTTATTTCCCTTGTCGTTGTGGTTCTGTTCGCAGAGCTGGGAATATGTGTTGCAGACGTTTCGTCCCCTGTCTAGGTGACATCCTCAGTGCTTGGGAGCCTGCTATGAAGCGCTTCTGTGATCTTTCCTCCGGCATTTGTAGTGGATGAATCTGCCGCTTCCAGTTGTCAGTTCCAGCTGTCTGCTGCAGTGGTCAGTATACCAACCACTGCAGCGGACAGCTGGAACTGACAACCGGAAGCGGTAGATTCAAACCACTACAAAATCCAGAGAAAAGATCACAGAAGCGCTTCACAGGAGGCTCACAAGCACTGATGATGTCACCTAGACAGGGGACGAAACGTCTGCAACACAAATTCCCAGCTCGGCGAACAGAACCACAACAACGAGCACCCGAGCTGCAAGTCTTCTTACAGAATTTCCCTTCTCGAATTAATCCTCTGCCCTCTCATTCTAGCGGCTACCAAACCAGCGAAAACGTTTTGTCTATTTACACCAACCATGCTCCTTAAGAGTTTATCAAACTCCATAAAGACACAAATCAGACTCCAAAACTTCAAGAAAAAACAAAAACAGTGCCAGCCCTTTCAGCCTCTTCCTGTAGCTTAAGCCCTCCAATCTGGCAGCATCCTTGTAAATTTTATCTGAACACTTTGAAGTTGCACAAAATCCTTCTGATAGGAGGGAGAATAGGAGGAAGAATATTGCACGAAACATTCCAAGTGTGGCGTATCCAATGTTCTGTACAACCACAACACGACTTCCCAATTCCTGTGCACAATGGTCTGAATAATAAATGATAGCATACGAAATTCCTTGTGCACTACCCTATCGACCTGAGACTTCACTTTCAAGAAATTAAGGACCTGCGCTCCATATCCTCTTTGGTCAGCAACGCTCCTCAGCACCTTACTGTTACGTTTATATGCCCTTCCCTGTTTTGCCTCACCAAAATGCAGCATTTCACAACTATATAATTTATACTGCACATTTACAAGAAGGAATAATTGAAAGTAAACTGGATTGGCACGAGAATCCTGGGAGTAAAGATTGATAGTTGCACTCGGGAGAGTTTAAGTTAGAGTGCCAGGGAGGGTTAGGTCGTAACCAGAGCAACAGGTCACTAAATATGAAGACTGTATTATTGGTTCAAAAGGATATCACAGCTGTGTTGAGGGAGGTATCCTTTGAATGATTTTGCTGTGAGTCAATGTCATCAAACCTCCAGCGGGATAGTTGTGGAAATAGTGGTCATAATTCCATAAGATTTTAAATTCTTCTGGAGAAGGACAACACTCGACATCAGATGAAATTGTTAAGTTTTAACTCTAATCGAATTAGGCAAAACGCAGATATTGTGGTTGAGGATAGTCTGTTTGAGTGTAAATCAATATCTGACTGCTGGGACCTTTCTATACCAACGGCCTTGAGTGCTGGACTGCCACGTTCCTGTAAAAACGATGGATAAGAATGACTCGGGGACCTTGGATGACATGTTTTCAAATTCATCAGAAAAGGGAGCAGACCCAATGTATGAGCAATCAAAACATAGAACAGGTATTGAAGACTATAGCGAACCTAGGAAGGAAGTCGAACCGGGAGGTAAGAGATCAAAAAGAGTCCATGAAATTTGCTTGGCCAACAAAGTTAAGGGGATTCCTTAGGCAATCTTATACATGTGATGTGTAGGAGCAAGAGGGTAGCTCGGGGAAGACTCATGAATAAAGTAATGAGGTTATGTGCAGTAACACATGAATGGGTAAGATCCTTAATGAGTACTTTGCATCAGTGTTCTCCAAAGAGGAGTACATGAGGATAATTGAGGTTAGGAAAAAGTGCGTGAATACTCTCAAGCAGTACAATCTAGTGACGGAGATAGTATGGAATGCAGATGCTGGAAAGTCAGACTTAATAAAATGTGGAGATGAATTAAGTCCAGCAGAGACGCAGCAGAGTAAACGTTCTGGCAAGATCCTTCATCAAGGCTGGGAGGGAAAAGTAGGCTGAGAAATAGAGAAAATGGGATAGGGCTCGGGGAAAGGGAACTAAATAGGCCGTAGGTGGAATGGCGTTCATGGATGATCGCAAAGGTAAGGGAAGATGGACGGATTCGGTCTGGTCAAGGAAGCGGTGTGGAGATTATTGAGGCGCTTTGAAAGTTGGAGAATTCTATATGAGATCATAAGGTTGTAAGCTCCAGAACTGGAAGATGAGATGTTCTTCCAACAGTTTGTGTGTGGCCATATTTTGATGGCTGAATAGACCAAGGATGGACATGTCACTGAGGGAGTCGAGGAGGGGTGGTCGGTGGGGGTTGAAGTAGCTCTCCACCGGTAAGTGGGGTTGATTGGAGCGTTCAGACTGACGAGTTCAAATCGTTCATCAACTTCACCCACCCCTGGCTTCAAATTGACCCGAGCCGTCTCTGACAACTCCATTCCTTTCCTGGAAATCTACATCTCCGACAGTCAACGTAGCATTCACATCAATTTCAAAGTCACCGACTCTCACAGCTGCTCCAACCCTCCCTCTGAAAAGATGCGATCCCATTATCCCATTTCCTTCTGCCTCCTCTATCCATGCTCCCAGAATGACGATTCCACTCCGGGACATCCTAAGTGTCCTCATACTTCAAGGACCGTAATTTTCCCTCCTTCGTAATCAATGATGTCCTCAACTGCATCTCCTTCATCTCCCTCAATCCTGCATTCAAATGCCCCCACGACCCACCATAACAAGGACAGAGTTCCATGGGTGCCCACATTCAAGTAGATTTTACATTAGATTCCCTAAACTATGGAAACAGTCCCTTTGGTCCAAAAAGTCCAGCCCGATCCTCCGAAGAGTAACCCACCCAGACACATTTCCCTACATTTATCCCTAACTAATGCACCTAACACTTTGGGCAATTTAGCATATTCACCGGTCCAACACATTTTTGGATTGTCGGAGGAAACCGGAGGAAACTCATGCAGACGCGGGGAGAATGTGCGAACTCCATACAGATAGTTGCCCGAGGTGGGTACCTGGCGCTGTGAGGTAGTATTGCTAACCACTGACC
>NC_057758.1:7556504-7562396 GCF_004010195.1 Chiloscyllium plagiosum
CCTGGTGACATTGCTTTCATGGGGTTTCAGCTCAGATGGAGAAATGAATTATCACTTGTCTATCGTCTCACTTAAATATGACTACAATTGTAGTTTGTGAGCTCTGGTGGGTGCAGAAGACTTGTCCACACACACAACAAGTGAGCGATCCTTTCCCACCATAACCGGAGCCTTTTCCTTTCATGTTCAAACTCTGATCAAGTTCTATTTCGGATAAAATGCGCGACTTCTTCTTATCACGGTGGGGTGATTGTTTATTAAAACTTCCCCTTCTAATATGCTGTGAAATTGATGTTATAATTTTTTAAAAATCAAGAGAATGAGAAAGAATCTCTCACAGACTGTCGATTGTGCCTGAAGCTAGGATTGAAGTTATGGGATTGAGGCACCAACAATTTGACAGGAAATTTGCAAGAATCTTTCAGACACACAGCCTCCACTTCTGAGAAGGAGCCGGTCAACAGGTGGATGTGATCACCATCAAATCCCTGTTTGCTCGAGGTCAAACACTGTCCGGACTCCTCTGATATCATGTCCTGTTGGAGCAGACATTTCCTACAATTGAATCGTGCAAAAGTGAGGCCTCTATCTTCATTCCCCAACACAAATCCACTGCCTTGCCACTGAGTAGAGATTGTGGACTTGGAAAGGCACAGCAGGGCAGGCAGCACCCGAGAAGAAGGAGAATCGACGTTTCAGGCAAGAGCGCTTCATTTGGAATGAGGCTTGTGAGCCGAGGCGGTACAGATACAAATAGGAGGAGGCAAGGTATCTGAGAGTGAGATGTGAGTAATGTAAGATTGGTAATATAACGAGTTTTTTTATTCTTTGTTTTTTCCACAGTCTCTTTGGGAATTTAGAATCGTGGGAATGGAGGTGAGGGCATTTGAATGTTCCTCCTGCCGAATGTGGGAGGTAAGGGTCATGACTAGCGTCCCTGCTGACTACATTTGCGGGAAGTGCACCCAACTCCAGCTCCACGAAAACCGCGTTAGGGAACTGGAGCGAGAGCTGTATGAATTTTGGATCATTCGGGTGGCAGAGAGGGTTATTGAGGGGAGTTACAGGGAGGTAGTATCTCCTCAGGTATAAGTAAAAGGCAAAATGATTACAGTCAGGGGACGGAAGTGGAACCGGTAGGCACTGCAGGGATACCCTGTGGCCATTCCTCTCGACAATAAGTATACCGTTTTGAATAATATTGTGGGGGACGACTTACCAGGGGAAAACAGAGGGGCACAGGGCTATGGTACAGTGTCTGTCCTTGCTGGTTAGAAGGGAAGGGGGAAGAGGAGCAGAGCAGTAGTCAGTGGGGACTCCATAGTTAGGGGACAGATAGAAAGTTCTGTGGGGATGGAAGAGACTCACGGTTAGTGTGTTGCCTCCCAGGTGCCAGGGTTCGTACTGTCTCTGATCGTGTTTTTGGGATCCTTAAGTGGGAACGGGAGCAGCCCCAGGTCATGGTCCATCGTGCACCAACGATATAGGTAGGAAGAGAGATGGGGATTTAAGGCAGAAATTCAGGGAGCTAGGAAGCTTAGAGCTCGGACAAACAGAGTTGTTGTCCCTGTTTTGTTGCCCGTGTCAAGTGCTAGTGAGGCGAGGAATAGGGAGAGATTGGAGTTCAACACGTGGCTACAGGGATGGTGCAGGCGGGAGGGTTTTGGATTCTTGGATAATTGGGGCTCTTTCTGGGGTAGGTGGGACCTGCACAAGCAGGATGGTCTTCGTCTGAACCAGAAGGGTACCAATATCCTGGGGGGGAAATTCGCTAAGTCTGTTTACAGAGACTAGTGGAAGGGGGTGATGGGCTGTGGTGAGGGGAAGAATGATGGAGGCTGTCCCACCACATGGGAGCTGCCATATTTGATGCTGGCAGCTCCTGAACCTGGTTGGAAGTGAATCCGATGATATCTTCGAAGATGCAGCTGTGCTTGTGCAGACCCTCAGTGATCAACAGCTCCTCTCTTGTACGTCACAGGGTGTGTGGTCTGTTACCGGGAAAACCGGGGTCACAATAGTCAGGGGGTGGTATCTGTTACTGGGGTAATCAGAGTAACAATGGTTAGTGGGCGGTATTTGTTACCAGGGAAACCAAGGTCACAGTAGTCAGGGGATAGGATCTGCTACCACGGATAAAAGGTTCACAGCTGTAAGGGGTCGTGGCCTGTTACCGGGGAAATCGGGGTCACAATGGTCAGGGTCGGGGTCTATTACTGGGGCAACCTGAGTCGCAGTGGTCGGTGGGTGCAGGGTTTGTTACTGGGAATACCGAGTTCATAGTCATGAGGCGGCGGTGTGTGCAACAGGGTTCAGAGAGGTCAGAGGGCGGGTTCTATAACCAGGGACATAAATTTCAGAGTCAGCATGCTGTCACCAGCGAGACTGAAGTCAATGGAAGGGGCCTGTTATGAGGGACATTGGCGTCAGAAAGATCGGGGTGGAGCCTGTTACTGGGGACATAGGGGTACGCAAGTGTCAGGGGTCAGGGTCACAAAGGAGGTGTAGTAGAGGAGGCGGTGTGTGAGCCCACACTTTCTATTTCCACTGTAACAGATTAGTACCAATGGTGTTGGGGAAGAACATTAACATGGACCGAGGATTGACCAACTCCACAGAACAGAAAGGGGCCGAGGGGGTGCGGGGGTGTATTTTCAGGATGGCAATCTGTAACTAGTGGAGTGCCACAGTACTGGGACCACAGTTATTTGGGTGATGGAAGTGAATGCACTGTCACCAAGTTGGTTAACCATTGGGAAGGCAGGTGGGGAGAATGTCAGTGTCTGCAGAACTTTCTCGACAGGTCAAATGTGTGGGTGAAAACTTTTCATGTGGAATATAAGGAGGAGAAATGTCAGGTGGTGTACTTTGACAGGAAGACAAGAAGAGTTGAATACGATTTAAATGGAGAAAGACTGCAGAAAGCTACAGAACAGAGGGATTTGGAAATCTGCACCTGTGAATCATAAAAAGCCAGCATCTCAGTTCAGTGGGTATCAGGGAAGACAAATGGAATGCTGGAACCAATATCAAAAATTGCTGGAAAAATACAGTTCTAAAGAAGAGTCACTGGACCTGAAGTGTTAACTCTGTTTTCTCACCACAGATGCTGCCTGACCTGCTGAGTTCTTACATCAATTTCTGAATTATTTTCTGATGTCCAGCAACCACAGTCCTTTGTTCGTTTTTAATGCAATGTTGGTCGTTATTTGAATGGGAATGTTGCATAGCGAAAGGGAGGTTTTGCTGAAATTATTCAAGACAGTTGTCAGACAACAGCTGGAATGTTGTGGATAGTTTTGGTCTCTTTATCTAAGGAAAAGTAGACAGTCTAGAGCGGTTTCACTCGGCTAATCGCAGGGATGGAGGAACTGTCTAATGGGGAGTAGTTGAGTCGGTTGGCTGTGCACTCATTGGAATTTAGAAGAATGTGATGTGACTTTATTGAAATTGACAAGATTCTTCAAGTACTTGCCAGGGGTGGCGTGGAAAGTTTGTTTCCCCTTGTGGGAGTGTTGAGGATTAGAGAATATACTCTCAGAATAAAGGGAAACCCATTTCAGACTGAGATGAGGAGGAACATCTTCCCTCTGAGGGAAGTGAATCTATGGAATTCTTTCCCACAGACTGCTGTCGAGGCTGAATCATGGAATATATTCAAGGCTGAGAGAGACAGGTTGTTTAATCAGGAAGGGAATGGAGGGGTTATGGGGAAAAGGCACGATTGTAGAATAGAGGCTGATTAGATCGATCATGATCCCATTGAATGGTCGAACAGAGTCAATGGGATGAGCGTCATTCATTTTCTTCTGTGCCTTTTGGTCTTAATATCTCTATTTGGGCAGACATTATCAAGCAATGGCAATCTTACGCACATTGCTATTCTGCCAAATATTCCTTTATTCTAGAAAGGAGCAGACAAACCATTTCAGACCGGAAATACTGCTCAGGGTTCCTTCTGAAACAGGCCCATAGAAACATTTCAATATGAGTATATCTGCAATTATATGCTAGCAAAAACAATTTAGTATTTAAGATTACCGTTATAAACTCTGGGAATCTGAACATCCAATTCCCCAGTTCATGTTATCCAAATGAGGACACATAGATAGAACATAGAACATAGAAGAACACAGCGCAGTACAGGCCCTTTGGCCCTCGATGTTGCGCCATCTAACCTACACTAGTCCACTATCCTCCATATGCCTATCCAATGCCCGACAAATGCCGATAAAGAGGGATAGTCCACCACTGCTACTGGCAGGGCATTCCATGAACTCACGACTCGCTGAGTAAAGAACCTACCCCTAACATCTGTCCTATACCTACCACCCCTTAATTTAAAGCTATGCCCCCTCGTAATAGCTGACTCCATACGTGGAAAAAGGTTCTCACGGTCAACCCTATCTAAACCCCTAATCATCTTGTACACCCTAAACCTTCTTTTCTCCAATGAAAACAACCACAAGTGCCTCAGTGTTTCCTCATACGATCTTCCTACCATACCAGGCAACATCCTGGTAAACCTCCTCTGCACTCGTCCCAGTGCCCCCACATCCTTTCTATAGTATGGCGACCAAAACTGCACACAATACTCCAGATGCGGCCGCACCAGAGTCTTATACAATAGATATAGGCAGGACAATAAAGTCTTCTCTTGGAACAATTGCTGTTGACAGTTTATTGAAATAATTTATTCTAAAATATGAATGATATGGTATATTAGAATATAGATATTTGTGACATTCCTGTCCTGCTTAAATTGCTACACTTTTTTAAATCTAATATTAAAAATAATTCATTTGACACAACAAGATTGAGAGAAAACTGCCCTCACAATCATGTCTAATTTCTTTCGAATGCCTTTGTCTCAACTTTTGAATAGAGAGTTAGTGACGTCACAGCTCCCTGCGGCTGTGCACGGGAAAACCCATTATTCTCACAGTTATTACAGAAGCTAATGAATTCAAACGAGACTGAGCATTCCTCAATGTAAATGTCTTTTAGATCAAAGTTAACAGAGAACATGGACCAGGCTTCTGTACTGATTGGAACTTACAGTTTATCACAAGAAATCAGACTCTAGCTACAGCCAAACTATTATGAGCCATCAGCCCCGAACCCAACGAATTAAACGTCTAATCCTTAGAGACCCATTCTTATTCACAACATCAGGGGAATTGCTTTCAAATCATGCATCAATCCTCCACTTATCCTCTGTTTTTAAACAGGCTCTTTTCTCATTTTAAGGCCACTGTTATACTCCAGATTTGATCAAAGATTGTATGCCTTCAAAGCATGAAATGCAATTTCAAAAATGCATTTTGATGCAAAAACAATTACATACAAAAATATACAAACCATTTATTCTTTTTCCCCCTCTTACATTGTTATACAATTCGAGCATTCCTTAAACATTTCCCGTATTCCAGCATTTAACACTTGGGACAATACATGAGTAATTACATTCCGCGGTCCAGCAATATTAACAATCTCGACCATAAGTGGTTGCAACAATAGATTCCATCAGAATAGACTTGCATTAGACATAGAACATAGAACAGAGAAGAATACAGCGCAGTACAGGCCCTTTGGCCCTCGATGTTGCGCCGATCCAATCCCACCAAACCTACACTAGCCCACTATCTTCCATATGCCTATCCAATGCCCGCTTAAATGCCCATAAAGAGGGAGAGTCCACCACTGCTACTGGCAGGGCATTCCATGAACTCACGACTCGCTGAGTAAAGAACCTACCCCTAACATCTGTCCTATACCTACCACCCCCTAATTTAAAGCTATGCCCCCTCGTAATAGCTGACTCCATACGTGGAAAAAGATTCTCACTGTCAACCCTATCTAAACCCCTAATCACCTTGTACACCTCTATCA
>NC_057758.1:7566462-7574849 GCF_004010195.1 Chiloscyllium plagiosum
GTCTAGCAGAGGCATCTGGGTAAACTCTTCCCATAACTTTTTTAAGGAATCATCGCAGTGTTGTGCTTGCCTAACGTCCTCTGTGTTTGACTGACTTAGACTGACAGCACTGGCCTGCTTACCTATGGGTGTCCCCCAGAAAACTCCAACATCAGCCCCTCTTTTGGAGCATTTGTCTGCTCTGTGTTTACATTATGGGGATCATGATGGTTATTTCTATCTTTGATTATTCTGTATTTAACCTTCTGTGAGTCCTGCAGTTGTTCAGTGAGGGTTCTGATGGTAGTGGTGTAGGGTGTAGGTCCCATCTGCGGAAACACAACCTCGAGCTTCCCAAAGTGTTAAGCATTCAGTGAGGCTATTGCATACATACATGCTGTCCGAATATATATGCGTTGGTAAAGGTAACAGACCATGGGGGTGGACGACACAGGCTGATCGATCGGACCAAAATGGGCATTGGCATCCATGTTGACGGCAGTATGGTTTTTCGATATCCATTACTGCAGGTACTGTGTGCACGTAGCCTCTTCCAAATAAGGGTGTGAGGCGCCCTGTGACAGGTGCACACCTCGATGTTTCTGTCGAGCTGACTCATTTCAACCGCAAATTCGGATTTATATTTTATGTCTTCAACTGCCATGTTGATTGCAAACATTCTATTTGTCGCTGCAGCTAGTCTGGATTCTGTGGCATGTTTAAAGCACATTCATTTTGCTTGTGTCACGCCTTAGTTTCCCCGCATGATTTTGTCCTTGTCAATTTTTAACTAAATCTATCATAAACGTTATATTTGGAACATACCACCTGAAAACAACTGGAAGATCTGATGGGAACAAAGAAGACAAACCTTTACTCTGAATATAATTTGTGCCGATATGCTCTGGGAATTTATGACTGAACAATTTGAAATTTGCTCTGCTCTGTATCTTATTTGTGTTCGACATGAACCGAGTATCTTGTTGTAGTTATTATTACAGAGTCTAAACAGTTCTTAGCAAATATACCCACATTCTCCGATACTCACAACCAGATTATAAAAATCATTCGAACTTCCAACGGGGTAGATAGTGAATAATTATATTCTAATCCAAGCAGCCACTTAAAATAAAAAAAAAATGATAAAAGTCTGGAGATGGTGTCCTTCGAGAGGGAAAACGCGATTTTTAGGAATGCCTTCAGAGGTAGTTGGGTATCGCGGGAGATGGGGTGCTTCAGTTCTTCTCAGTAGTGCGGGGATACGTTTAAAAGTACATAGCCAGAAGATTAGAATCTCCTCATTTCAGACAAATTACTTTGAGCTGGCTCGTCAGATCTCGTGTGCTGTGGGAAAATAAACAAAGAAAGTCGGAAGGTGAGTGAGAAAAAACTTGTACAGAAATGATGAAAAGGTCTGGATATTGAATCTATTAATAATGTGAACATTGGTAGACCACGTTTGAGAGGGAAATGAAATAAAGTGTTTGATAAACATATGTAGTTGACGGGGTTAAGACTATGTAAATTTAGCTTGCATTGGCCTTCGTTAATATCGTAGTTGATCAGTTTGTCACCTCAAACCTACACTTCCATCCAATCTACTAAACGTTCACTACTTATGTTCATGTGGAATGAAGTATTGAAATTTCGAATAGCTAGCTGGGGATCATTCTGCAAAATTACATTTTGGTATTCTCATTAAAGCATGACAGTTTGACTTAAAACTGATGTAAGTTGTCTGGCTCACATAAAACTTCCAAAATTTGATAAGATCATGAATGATCTGTCTATGGTGTAAAAACCACTTCCTGCCTGCCCCGATGTCTTTCGAATCTATGACTGAAAGCTGAAGTCACTCTCTTAAAAAATTGTAGCGCGAGATCCCTGTTGTGTTTATGGTACATTCATATTAATGGCCGTATCACAGTCATACCAGAAACCACGATCTTCGTCTTGCATGGGAAAGTCACATTTATTATGTTGCGACAGGGGGAAAAGAAACATCTGCTAATTTAAATCAGACACACAGAAAAACTCAGATTGCACCATAACCTATTAAATTTCGAGAGGCAACGAACTATCCCAGATTTCAATATTTAAGATAAAAATTAACACTTGCATTCTTTAAGGCCAACAGAGAACATTAAAACCACAACCAGTTTCCAATTTCTTACTTTTAAGCCTTTAAATGGCAATCCATAATACTGCTTCGCTTAAAATAATCCAACTATGATTTACGAAAATGAACTTTAAAGTTTCAAAAATCCAGCCAGTTATCCATCCTCCTTTGTAGATTTTCCTCTGTAGATTTTCCTTTGCATTTTCCGCTGTCATCTTTTCTTCGGTCGCCTGCTGCGCAACTTTAATTATGGACAGATATCTTTCAGAGAATTATTTGACTAACAGTCAGTTTTGATGGTGCTGTTTGCAGTTGTTCCCAACTGATAAGAACCTGCGGCATTATACCCCAAAGCATCTGTTCGTTTCATTGGTTTAATGTTATCAAACAATTAAATTCAAATTCGATTGGATCGCTGGGGCATAATTTAAACTGGTTGGCCGAATTTCAATTTGTTTTTGTTCCATGGCAGCGCAAATCCAGCTATTCATTTCAAATAATTCTGACATTTTTTATCACTTTTAACACAGTCTCTAATTTTAGTCAGTCCTTATTATCTTTTCGCTGTCGTTAAAGTACAGTCGATGCCTCGACCTTCAGAATAATTATCGCACAACAATCACTGTTTGATAAAAAGCTGAACGATCTATTTTTACTTTAGTTTTTATAATCATGTGTATGCGAGTGTAGAAATACAGCACGACAATGAAAATGTATACTGTTGCCATACATGGCGCCATCTGAGATGCCAATGCAACTAGGATTGTAAAAAGAATCTTTGACACAAAAGATGTAGAGAAAGAAAACGTTGAAAAGTTAAGTATTCGTTGATAGAATGTTAGAAAAACAAAGAAATTGATAATAGTTCACATCAATTCGTTCTCATCATTTAGTCTAGGATAACAAAGACATAAGTTAAAACTTCAGCAGACTTTGATGAGTTCTTCGCTTATCTCACTCTGCTCTCTGTTGCCAACGCCACCGCTATAGATTCCATCACTACTGCTGAAACCGTGTCTATATCTCTTCGTCTATTTCTGTTGTTCTGGGGGTGAACTCATTAAAATGAGTTCAAACCTCCCCTCTCTATCCCTCTTGTGTTCAAGGTGATACAATGCTCATGTTGCTGCAAGTCTCAATGTGTGTTTTTGTGTGTGTGTGTGCGTGTGTGTTCTTGCATGTGTACTTGTGTCCATCACGGTCTGCAATGGGAGTCACTTTGTCCGAATGAAGTTTGAACGAATAAATTAAAATGTGTTGAATCAAAGGTTCAGAGTTCTGTCTCTCTTTATGTCTAGTCCGCGTGTGTTTCAATTGAGACAATACCACCCTCTGCTGGATTCCCCATGCCACTGCACAAACATCAGATTTATTTTGGAGAAAACGTCCAAGTCTGTGAATGTCTAAAATTGCACGTTTGTTTCATTCTTCAAAGCTTCATGAAATGCTTCTGACCAAAACGTAGATTCTCCTGCTCTTTAAGTGCTGACTGGTTGTACTTTTCCAGCACCATACTTTTCGTCTCTGTGTGTCTCTGTGTGTCATTGTGTGTCTTTGTGTTGATGGTGCTGTCAGTTTGGATTATGCTGTGAGCTGCTGTTCTCTCTCTCTCTCTCTCTCTGACTGAATCCTTGAGGGAATGCATCGTCCACAGCACCACATGCAGTGGCATGGAGGGTACAGTAGAAACTAGAGATGTTTTTTTTAATCTTCACTCATGACAGGAAATATATGTTTGTGGGCTGCAATGGTGTAGCAGGCCATTGGAATTTGTAAGTTCGATGCTAAAAAAAAGAAACCCAGCTTTTGTTATTATTCATAAGTTTTAGTTATTCATAACATATTTTACTGTGTTATTGAACTTCTGTCCGAATCGAGCCAATGTTGCTGCATAAATAACCTTGCAGTCATTATCTGGGCCAACTTGGCACTTACTGTTAAAGTTCACTTGAGAATGTAACTTAAAGGAAGTTCTGGAATTTACTTATGAAAGAACTGAAACAAGCATGCCCATTTTAAAAGATGAGAGACTTAAAAAATCCAGGTCTTTTTTCAATATATAATTTCAGTCACATCACACTGTAAACCTTTGCTAAAAATTCTGTGTCTTATGATCCTGTTACACAGCTACCTGATGAAGGAGCAGCGCTATGAAGACTAGTGCTTGCAAATAAACCAGTTGTACTCTAACGTGGAGTTGGCTGATTTTTAACTTTGCATAAATAAATGTTTTGTGGGTGGGTTCTGATAGCATCATATGATGACGTGCCACAATTTCCCACATTGAAACAGCTCATCGTTGTCTGTTTATAGTATTAGGATGGGATCTGTTGGATTGTTACTGAGCAGTGAGACCATGCATTTAATAGACAAACATTTTCTGATTAACTATTTAATTTCACCAGAACACTCTGAAGTATTTGTTTGTGATGGAGATTTACAGAGGGTTCCACGCCAATAGGAACTAGCCAGTAGGAGATTCCTTTGGATTGTGCTGCGATGGAAAATCCTTAGGTTCCCAGCTCAACTCTTTCCCTGCACTAGGATAAGGACACTCTGTCAGGAGTGTGAGGGAATACTCCACACTTGCCTGGATGGGTGCAGCTCCAACACTCACTGAAGAAGCTCGACACTATCCAGGACAAAGCAACTGCTTGATTGTTACCTCATCTACAAACATCCACTCCCTCCACCTCCGATGCTCGTTAGCAGCAGAGTACATCATCTACAAGGTGCACTGCCGAAATTCATCAGAGATCCTCGGATAGCACCGTCCAAACCCATAATCACCTGCATCTGGGAGGGCAACGGCATCTGATACCTGGGAACACCACTCCCTGCAAGTTCCCCTCCAAGCCACTCATCACCCTGAATTGGAAATATATCACCACTCCTTCATTGTCAATGAGTCAAAATGCTGGAATTCCCTCCCTCGGAGCATTGCGAACTGCAGCAGTTCAAGAAGGCAGCTCACCACCACCTTCTCAAGGGGCAACTAGGGACAGTAATAGATGCTGATCCAGCCAGCAATGCTCACATTTCACAATGGAATTTTTAAGACATAATTTCATGGTCCGAATACACCAGGACGCTCCTGTGGTGTTCACTGATGAGTTTTATTTATTTATAACACATGGAATTCACGTAATCAAGTATTTTACTGCGTTACTGATTTTCGCTCTGAATCGGGGCAATGTTGCTGAGTAAATAAATGTGTTTGTGCAACAACTTCGGAGCTGCAACATGTGACCAACTTTACTGAAGTTATACATAAAGCCCGAGTAATCATCAGTATTGATTACTTGAATGACATAGTATAAGAAATCGACAACATATATTAACCACAGGAGGATGAAGCTCCCAGATATGGTGAAGAGCAAAATCACAGATTTCTTTCTGCTCTCCATCTCTGGATCTCTGTGATTCTCTCCTTTGCTCTCACCCTTTAGCCTCTTCCGAACTAGACTGGTCACCAAAATGTGCCTGACTGTCAGAGCATTGAGCAACAGAATCAAAGTGAATGGCAGAAAAGGGGTCAAAACAGTATCAAGCCAATCCAATACCACCCACCAAGTCTCAGTATAGTAGCTTGACTTTGTTCTACAATAGAATGGAACATTGTTGATTATGCTCCGAGGTTCATATTGAAAATAGAAGGGGATGTTTTTCAAACAGAGCAGGGTGAAGGTTGTTGCTAGAACCACAGTCGCAGTTTTCTCAGTACAATATTTTGTTCTCAACTTCTGACAACAAATGATCACAAATCGGTCAAAGGAGAAAGTGACGGTGAACCAGACAGAGCAGTCAGTAGCTGCACGACGCAGCACCCCAGTAACACAACACACAGGAGTGATGTCCAGGAAACAGCGTGGGTAATGATAAGTGCGAAATTTCCACAGCATAACATCTGTGATAATTACCATCAGGTCAGTAGCTGCCATAATCACCAGGTAACGAGTAATACAGGGAGACAGACCACACTTGCCCCGTGAAAGGACAACAATCGCCAGAAAATTTACTGTGGTAGACAGAAAAGATGCAATGAATTACTGATCACAATTTCCTCCTGCATGTTCCAGAATGTAACAATACGATTTTCGCCACAAAAACAGCTGTACTGTGTGAGTGGAAGTGGTCAGGGTTGAGTGCATTTAAATTGTAAGATTTTCACACGCACCCCAGATTGTCATCCAGCACAATCACTTCAGAGATTATGAGGTTTGGACAGAGTCTGTGCCACAGCAACCCCCCCCCCCCCCCCCCCCCCCACCGACCCCCTTGGAAAGCAGAGAGTTGTCTGCGATTTTGTTTGGTTGAAAGGTCACTATGAGAATGAGAAAATAGATTCTTCCAGTTCTCAGCCCCAACTCTGACAGGTGCAGAATCCCATTAGAAATCTCGCCTCAGCTCAGTAACAGGACTGGAGAACGGACTGTCAAAAAAATCAAACTCACCCCCTCTCCTTGGATCAAGTAGTATTGGACTAACTCCTGATCTGAGCCACAACAGGATTAAGAAATAGGTCATCTGTTTGAGATTTTGGAGTGCAGACTCAAAGATTCATAGAGATGTACATATGCCGACCAGATGTCCCAACACAATCTAGTCCCACCTGCCAGCACCGGCCCATATCCCTCTAAACGCTTCCTATTCATATACCCATCCAAATGTCTCTTAAATGTTGCAATTGTACCATCCTCCACTGCATCCTCTGGCAGCTCATTCCATACATGTACTACCCTCTGCGTGAAAACGTTGTGCCGTAGGTCTCTTTTATATCTTTCCCCTCTCACCCTAACCTATGCCCTCTAGTTGTGGACTCCCCGACCCCAGGGAAAAGACTTTGCCTATTTATCCTATCCATGCCCCTCATAATTTTGTAAACCTCTATAAGGTCACCCCTCAGTCTCCAATGCTCCAGGGAAAACAGCCCCAGCCTGTTCAGCCTCTCACTGGAAACATCCTTGTAAATCTTTTCTGATTCTGAACCCTTTCAAGTTTCACAACATCTTTCCGATAGGAAGGAGACCAGAATCGCACGCAATATTCCAACAGTGGCCTAACCAATGTCCTGTATAGCCGCAACATGACCTCCCAACTCCTGTACTCAATATTCTGACCAATAAAGGAAAGCATGCCAAACGCCTTCTTCACTATCCTATCTACCTACGATTCCACTTTCAAGGAGCTATGAACCTGCACTCCAAGATCTCTTTGTTCAGCAACACTCCCAAGAACCATACCATTAAGTGTATAAGTCCTGCTAAGATTTGCTTTCCCAAAATGCAGCACCTCGCAGTTATCTGAATTAAACTTGGCCCATGTGGTCAAGATCCTGTTGTAATCTGAGGTAACCTTCTTCGCTGTCCACTATACCTCCAATTTTGGCGTGATCTGCAAACTTACTAACTGTACCTCTTATGCTCGCGTCCAAATCATTTATGCAAATGACAAAAAGCAGAGGACTCAGCACCGATCCTTTTGGCACTCCAATGGTCACAGGTCTCCAGTCTGATAAACAACCCTCCACCACCACCCTCTGTCTTCTACCTGTGAGCCAGTTATGTATCCAAATGGCTAGTTCTCTCTGTATTCCGTGAAATCTAACCTTGCTAATCAGTATCCCATGGGGAACCTTGTCGAACACCTTACTGAAGTCCATATGGATCACATCTACTGCTCTGCCCTCATCAATCTTCTTTGTTACTTCTTCAAAAAACTCAATCAAGTTTGTGAGACATGTTTTCCCACGCACAAAACCATGTTGACTATCCAGAATCAGTCCTTGATTTTCCAAATACATGTACGTCCTGTTCCTCAGGATTCCCTCCAACAACTTGCCCACCACCGAGGTCAGGCTCACTGGTCTACAGTTCCCTGGCTTGTCCTTACCACCCTTCTTAAACAGTGGCACCACGTTTGCCAAACTCCAGTCATCCGGCACCACATCTGTGACTATCGATGAGACAAATATCTCAGCAAGAGGCCCAGCAATCACTGCTCTAGCTTCCCACAGAGTTCTCCGGTACACCTGATCAGGTCCTGGGGATTTATCCACCTTTAACCGTTTCAAGACATCCAGCACTTCCTCCTCTGTAATCTGGACATTTTGCAAGATGTCAGCATCTGTTTCCCTACATTCTATATCTTCCATATCCTTTTCCACAGTAAATGCTGATGCAAAATATTCATTTAGTATCTCCCCCATTTTCTGTGGCTCCACACAAAGGCCGTCTTGTTGATCTTTGAGAGGTCCTATTCTCTCCCTAGTTACCCTTTTGCCCTTAAT
>NC_057758.1:7575204-7590265 GCF_004010195.1 Chiloscyllium plagiosum
GGGGGGGGGGGGGGCGGGGGGGCATGGATAAGATAAATAGACAAGATCTTTTTCCTGAAGTAGAGGAGTCTGGGAGTAGATGGCATAGTTTGAGGGTGAGAACGGAAAGATTTAAAAGCATCTTGAGGGGCAACTTTTTCACATAGAAGGTGGTGCGTGAATGGAATGAGCTGCCAGAGGAAGTGGTGGAAACTGGTACAATTACAAGATTTAAAATGCACCTGCATGGGCATATGAATATGAAGGATTTAGAGGGATATGGGCCAACGACTGGCAAATGGGATTCAACTAATTTAGAATAACTGGTCTGCATGGACGAGTTGAACCAGTTAATATATTTCAATGTTGCATGACTCTATGACTCTATCAGAACTTCCATAAGATTTGAAACAAAACCACACCATTTCTCTGACACAGGTGTAGCAGAACAGAACATGTAGGGCTCCCTTAGTGACAATGCGTGACTTTTAGGACAGTTGCGATATTTACACTGTAAATCAAAACTCCATGCATCACAAATGTCTTGACGTGCAGGGGTCTGGAGGGAAATCTATCAAGAGTTTAAACAACTAACCAGAGACTGTGAGGAGAAGAGAATTTCCAGATGGGTTGGTAGTTAGATTAAGTTATACAAATCAAAACGGAGCACATATCCCACAATTCCTTTGCATCACAAAAAGTTCACAACTGATCCAGCATCCACTGCCATTTGTGGAGGAGAATTCCAAACATCTCCCGCCCTATGCATGTCAAAGTGCTTCCTAACACTTCGCTAGCTCATTCCCGCAAGAATTCAGAGACTCTGCTACCTCGTTCTAGATTCACAAACTACGGGAAAGAGTTCATCTTAATCTACTCATTCTTTCTGGGTAATGTCTTGTGGGACTTCAATCAGATCACTCGTTAACGTTTGCAAGTTGGGAGAAAACTGGCCTTATTTATGAAATAAACAAAAATTGCTGGACAAACTGAGGACAGCCAGGAAATGTGGGACAGAAATCAGAGCAAACACTTTGGATCCAGTGTCCCATTGTCAGAATTCATACCTCATACCCTCACGCCTTATGAAACCGGAACAGATGACAGAACACTGAGATCAGAGAATGCTGCAGCAGCAGTGACGTTGGGTGTCTCTGTCAGACAGAATTGTACCAAGAATGCCACTCAGTGAATTGCTGTCACTGTCCCGGTGTCTGGATATGGCTGACCAGTCAATGAGCTGGAGACATTATTATTCAAAAGATAAAACTAGAGAGCAGATCATCAACAGATTAAAACAAGTTCAATTCTCATAAAGTCATACCAGGAACGCCAATAAAAGCGAGGATGGTGTAGTACGCCTTCTCCACGTGCTGAATTGGTAGATGCATTTTTTTCTCTGCGAGGTGATCTTTTCCTTCAGGCAGCTGACAAGCTCCTTGTTTGAAACTCTGAGCTGATGAGAGTCACTGCCTTATACTGTGTGGAAACTCCTTGGGGAGATCGAGGTGACAGCATTACTCAGCTTTGTTGTTATTTTTCAAATTTCTTTCAATGAACAAACGAAGTATAATAACAAGTTTAATCACAATTATGAAGGAATGGTGTTACTCATACATTGCAACGAAACAACAAAAACAGACTCTGGAGTCTGTCAGCAATAACACTGTCCACTCAAACACCATGAGCCCTCTCCCAAGGTCATACAATATTTCAACTGATGCTGCATTGAGACAGTTTATTCCATTGTGAAATTATGTCTCAGAGCTGTCTTTGTTACTCTAGGGTAGGAGATGCCCTCTTGAAACAAAAAAAAATCACTCTCTGATTGAAATAAGAATCTTCTCACACATTGAATGTGTGCATTGCTGCTGAGGTCAGTGTTTATTCCCTACTTTATATTTCCCAGGATCCAGTGTCACATTATGGACCAAGTCAGGAGAACATACTGCCTTTCCTGAGGGAAGCGATCTCAGTGAATAAGATGGACTTCCAACAATGGAGACATCACTGACCGCACTCTCACTGACACTGTCCATCCAGAAAACTACAGAATGGCAGTTTTAAATCTGAACAGGGATGGGGTCACCTTGGTGTTCATGTGTATATATCTTTGAATGTGACAATATCAGCTGAAGAGGGAAATAGCAAACGTATCGGATATTAAGTATCACTAATGACACAGTGAAAATTAACACTAGGGAGAGATATTAATCCAGAGGTTTAGCTTCTTTGAAAGTTGCCACCCAGTTTGACAGGGTTCTTAAGAAGGCATACAGTGTTTTAGCATTTATTAATAGAGGGATCGAGTTCCTGAATCATGAGGATATACTACAGCTGTACAAAACTCTAGTGCGGTTGCACTTCGAGTATTGTGTACAGTTCTGGTCACCGCATTATAAGAAGGATGTGGAAGCTTTGGAAAGGATGCAGAGGACATTTACTAGGATGTTGTCAAGTATGGAGTGAAGGTCTAACGAGGAAAGGCTGAGGGACTTGAGGTTGTTTTTGTTAGAGAGAAGAAGGTTGGGAGGTGACTTAATAGAGACATATAAGATAATCAGAGGGTTAGATAGGGTGGACAGGGAGAGCCTTTTTTCCAAGAATGGTGACGGCGAGCACAAGGGGGCATAGCTTTAAATTGAAAGGTGATAGATATAGGACAGATGTCAGAGGTAGTTTCTTTATTCAGAGAGTAGTAAGGGTATGGAATGCTTTGCCTGCAACTGTAGTAGATTCGCCAACTTTTAAGTACATTTAAGTCATCATTGGACAAGCATATGGACGTACATGGAATAGTATAGGTTAGATGGGCTACAGATTGGTATGTGAGGTCGGCGCAACAGTGAGGGCCGAAGGACCTGTACTGCGCTGTAATGTTCAATGTTCTATGTTCTGAATTGGACTCTGAACTCGTGACACTGAGTTGGGAAAACCTTATTTCTTGCCAGGTATGTGCTATCTGTACCTATGTGGATCAGTAAGATTGTCTTATCCCCATCCCATTGTGAACTTATCGACAGCCCTGACCTTGGGCCCTGAAGACCAGCACAGGAAGAGAACACAGCCTCCTAGACACACGTTCATTGCTGCAGAAAACGCTCACATACTGCAGCTGTGACACATTACTTATTGACACTGGCCTTAATGTCCTCAAATTAAATGCTTCATTTTCTCGAATTAAGTTTTTACGTGCATGTACACGTTTTCACGTCTTTTCTTGAACTTACACTTCTTCGCTAGATTAATATAAAGCTTACAATAGGTATTCTAGTGTAAGACCCACCCAAGTTGTAAGTTGCTGTCGTTTGACAAGATTCATACGCTCCAAGCAAAATGGATCGATCTGACTCAGTTATGGAGGAGCCATTTTCAGCTGCTTCTTTGAGTAAATAATGCCAAGTGTATTGTTCCCTAGGGCAGATCTTGTCAAACTCTCCTTTAATGTGGGAATTTCACATCTTTACCTGTCGATTTCAGTTAACTTCAATCTAATAACCCGTACAAACAAGATTTGATTTGCCCAAAAGTTCAGATTCTCTTGCCTAGTTGTCCATTTTCCTTTTAAACTTTTCTCTCTTCGGTCAAATTGCATCACCTTGAAGAATGAGAATGGTGGTGGAGGGATAATGGGAATTTCACTGCAATAATCATCCAGAAACACAAGAGAACAGCGCTACCATAACAGCTGGTGAAATGTGAAACAGAAAAAAAAAACATGTAATAAAGAAGCAGCTGTAACAATTCTCAATTTTCCTAAAAATCCATCTATTTCCTGAAAATTTGTTCAGGAGAAAGAACGATATGTTTCACTTAGTCTGCCACTATTTGACTGCAGATCCAGTTCAATGTGTCATGGTATCTCAGTTGCCCTTCGGCTGATTATTGATAGATAATGAACGTTGGAATATGTCACTCACACCCCATGAACAAATGAATAATCTGGAATTTACAATAAGGCAAGATGGAATGGGATGTAATTCAGGATGGAATTCACCTGTTGAAAGCATGCTGGCCTGTGACAATTCACATCATGGGCAGGACTCTCGATCCTGAGGGGAACAGATGCCTCGAAGTGTTTTCCGTCAGAAAGAGAGTGCAGAGAAACCAGGGTTTGGGGGATAGCTGGGCAAATCAGACAATTAACGTAATGAAGCCTGGACAAGCACATGTGTAACAGCAACACCAACTGAGAAGGCTGAATGGTCTCTTACTTTTGCCCACTCTACCCTATCCTCTCACACCCATACATTGCTTATCTCAACAGACTAAAAGCTAACTTCTTTCGTGCTGAAAGGGCCAATACTGCGCGGTGATGCTCTATGTTCTATGAGCTAACTTCCTTTGTTAGCTGAGCGGTTCCATAAAAAGCATGTACTGCGCTGTGATGTTCTTAATGCTCTATGAGTCTAACTTCCTTTAATAGTTCAGCGGTTCCATGAAGGGCCTGTACTGCACTGTCATGTTCAAAGTTATATTAGTCTAACTTCCTTAATCAGCCGAGCCGTTTCATCAAGGTCCTGTACTGCGCTAAAATCTTCCATGTTGTATGAGTGTAACTTCCTTTATGAGCCGAGCGGTTCCTCAAAGGGCCTGCACTGCACTGTCATATTCGATGTTCGTTGAGTCGAACCTCGTTTATTAGCTGAGCGGTTCCAAAAAGGGCCTGTACTGCACTTAATGTTCTATGAGTGCAACTTTCTCTATTAGCCAAGCTGTATGTAAAGGGCCTGTGCTGTGCAGTCATATTCTATGTTGTATTTGCCCAACTTTCTTTATCAGTCAAGGGGTTCTCTAAAGGGACTTTACTACACTGTAATGCTATTTGTTCGATGAGTCTAACTTCCTTTATGAGCCGAGCGGTTCCATAAAGGTCCTGTAATGTGCTGTTCTATGAGTGGAAATTTCATTAACAGCTGAGCGGTTGCATGAAGGGCCAGCACTGCACTGTCATAGTTTAGTTTGTATTAGTTTAATGATCTTTACGAGCCTAGCAGTTCCATAAAAGGCATGTAATGTGCTGCAATGTTCTATGTTAGACAGTCTAACATCCGTTATTAGCTGAGCTGTTCCATAAGTGCCTGCATAGCGCTGTAATGCTCTGTGTTCTATGAGTCTAACGTACATTATTAGCCGAACTGTTCTGTAAAGGGCATGTACTGCGTTGAAATGTTCTATATTCTCTGAGCTCCATCTCCTTTATTAGCTGAGCGGTCCAAAAGAGGGCCTGCACTGCACTGTCATAGTCTAGGTTGAATTAGTCTAATGTCCTTTATGGGCATAGCATTTCCGTAAAGGGCCTGTAATGCGCTGTAATGTTCTATGTTGTATTAGTCTAACTTCCTTAATGAGCCGAGCGGTTCCATAAAGGGCCTGTACTGCGCTGTAATGCTCTATGTTCTGTGAGTCTAACATTCTTTATTATCCAAGCATTCCATAAAACTCTATACTGAGCGGTAATGTTTAATGTTCTATGAGTCTAACTTGCTTTATTTGCCAAGCGGTTCCATAAGTGGCCTGTAGCGCGCTGTGATGTTCGACGTTGTATTAGTCTAGTATCCGTTATGAGCCGAGCGGTTCCATAAAGAGCCTGTACTGCTCTGTCATATTCTATGTTGTATCAGTCCAACTTCCTTAATCAGCCAAGCGATCCCGTAAAGGACCTGTCCTGCTCGAGAATGCTCTATGTTCTCTGAGTCTAACTTGCTTTATTAGCTGCGTGGTTCCGGAAAGGACCGGTGGCACAGTGGTT
Source organism: Chiloscyllium plagiosum (assembly GCF_004010195.1). NCBI lineage: Eukaryota > Metazoa > Chordata > Chondrichthyes > Orectolobiformes > Hemiscylliidae > Chiloscyllium > Chiloscyllium plagiosum. The sequence goes on from NC_057758.1 coordinate 7,580,936, forward strand.
AGCACTGCTGCCTCACAGCGTAAGAGACCTGGGTTCCATTCCCGACTCAGGCGACTGAATGTGTGGAGTTTGCACATTCTCCCTGTGTCTCCGTGGGTTTCCTCCGGGTGCTCCGGTTTCCACCCACAATCACAAAGATGTGCACGTCAGGTGAATTGGCCATGTTAAAGAGGTAAATGTACGGGAATGGGTGGGTTGCGGGTCGGTGTGGACTTGTTGGGCCGAAGGGCCTGTTTCCACACTGTAAGTAATCTAATCTAATGCACTGTAATGTTTATGTTGTATTCGTCTAGCTTCCTCTTTCATTCGAGCGGTTCCATAAAGGGACTGTACTGAGCTGTCATGTTCTGTGTGCTATGAGTCTAACTTCCTTTTTTAACTGAGCGATTCCATAAAAGGCGTGTACTGCGCTGTAATGCTCTATTTCCCATGAATATAACGGTCATAATAGGCCGAGCGGTTCCCTAAAGGGCCTGTAATGCACTCTAATGTTCTGTGTGTCTAACTTCCTGTATTATCCGAGCGGTTCCATAAAGCACCTGAACTGTGCTGTAATGTTCTCTGTTCTACGTTCTATGAGCCTAACTTCCGTTATTAGAAGAGTGGTTCCATAAAGGGCCTGTACTGCACTGTCAAAGCCGAGGTTGTATTCGTCTAATGAACTTTTTGTGCCGAGTGGTTCCGTAACGGGCTGTACTACGCTGTAATGTGCAACTTCATATTCGTCGAAATGTTTTTATTCGTCGAGTTGTGCCAGAACGGGCTTGTACTGCGCTGTAATCTTCTATCTACTATGAGTCTAACATCCTTTATTCGCCAAACGGTTCCATAAGCCTAATGTAGTGCGCCATGATGTTCTGTGTTCTGTGAGTCTAACTTCCTTTATTTGTTGAGCAATTCCATAAAGGGCCTGTACATCGCTGTAATGTTCTATGTTTTTTTGAGTCAAACTTCGTTTATTAGCCGAGCGGTCCCATAAAGGTCATGCATGGAGCTGTGATGCGCTATGTCCCATGAGTTAAACATCATTTATTAGCCTTGTAATTCCATGAAGTGATGTATCATTATATGTTTTATTGGTCTAACGTCCTTTATTAGACGAGCGGTTCCAGGCAGGGCATGTTCTCTACGTTCTGTGTGTCCAACTTCCTTTATTACCCAAGCGGTTCCATAAACAGCCTGTACTGCGCTGATATGTTCTGTGATGTATTAGACTAACTTCCTTTATCTGCTGAGTGATTCCATAAAAGGGCCTATACTGTTCTGTAATGTTTTATGTTATATTAATTTGACTTCCCTTATTTGCCAAGCGGCTCCACTAAGTGCCTGTACTATGTTTTCCTGTTCGAAGTTGTATCAGGCTAACTTCCTTAATCAGGTGAGCGGATCCATAAAGGATCCATAAAATACTTCGCTGTAATGTTCGATGTTCTACGAGTCTAACTTCATTTATCAGCCCAGCAGTTCCGTAAAGTCGTGTAGTGCACTGTAATGTTCTCTGTTCTGGGAGTGTAACTTTCACTATTAGCCAAGCATTCCATGGAGGGTCTATACCGCGCTGTAATGTTCTATGTTGTATTAGCCTAACTTCCAGAATCAGCCAAGCGGTTCCATTTACGTCCAGTACTGCGCTGTGATGTTCGATGTTGTATTAGTCTAACATCCGTTACGAGCCGAGCAGTTCCACAAAGGTCATGTACTGCGCTGTAATGTTCAATGTTCTATGAGTCTAACTTTCTTTATTCGCCGAGCGGTTCCAAAAAGGGCCTGTAATACGCTGTAATGCTGTATGTTATATTAGCTGAAAATGTGTTGCTGGAACCGCGCAGCAGGTCAGGCACCTTCAAGGCACAGGAGAATCGACGTTTCGGGCATAAGCCCTTCTTCAGGAACCCGAAACGTCAATTCTCCTGTTCCCTGGATGCTGCCTGACCTACTGCGCCGTTTCAGTCTAACTTCCTTAATCAACCGGGTGGATGCATAAAGGGCTTGCACTCCGTTGTAATGTTCCATGTTCTATGAGTCTAGCTTCATTTATCATCCGAGCGGTTCTGTTAAGAGGAACTGTAATGTTCTATGTTCTGTGAGTGCAACTTTCACTATTAGCCAAGCAGCTCCATGGAGAGTCTGTATGCGCTGTTTTGTTCCATGTTGTATTAGTCTAATGTTCGTTATTAGCTGTGCGGTTCCATACAGGACCTGTACTGATCTCTCATATTCTATGTTGTATTAGTCCACCTTCCTTAATCAGCCATGAAGTACCTGTCCTGCGCTATAATGATCTATGTTTTAGTAGTTTAATTTCCTTTCTAAGCTGACCAGTTCCATAAAGAGTCTGTAATGCGCTGTAATGTTCGATGTTCTATGAGTCTAACTTGCTTTAATAGCTGTGCGGTTCCGGAAAGGACCAGTAACGCACTGTAATGTTCATGTTGAATTCGACTAGCTTCCTATATCATTCGAGCGATTCCATAAAGGGTCTGTACTGCGCTGAAATGTACTACTTTGTATTCGTATAACTTCTTTTATTGGTCGAGTGGTTCGATAAAGGGTCTTTACTGCATTGTAATAATCTATCTTTTATGAGTCTAACATCCATTATTAACCAATTGGTTCCATAAGAAGAATGCAGTGCGCCATGATGTTCTGCGTTCTTTGAGTGTAACTTTCTTTATTTGTTTAGCGATTCCATAAAGGGCCTGTACAGTGCTGTAACGTTCTATGTTCTATGAGTCTAACTTCCTTTATTAGCCGAGCGGTTCCATAAAGTTCATATACGGAGATGTGATGCGCTATGTTCCATGAGTCAAACTTCGTTTATGAGCCGTGCGATTCCATGAAGTGATGTACCATTATATGTTGTATTAGTCTAACATCCTTTATTAGACGAGCGGTTCCATGCAGGGCATGTAACCTACGTTCTGTGTGTCTAACTTCCTTTATTACTCAAGCGGTTCCATAAACAGCCTGTGCTGCGCTGATATGTTCTGTAATGTATTAGACTAACTTCCTTTATCTGCTGAGTGGTTCCACAAAGGGCCTATACTGTGCTGTAATGTTTTATGTTGTATTAATCTGACTTCCGTTATTAGCGAGCGGTTCCAATAAGCGCCTGTACTATGTTTTCCTGTTCGAAGTTGTATCGGTCGAACTTCCTTAATCAGGGGAGCGGATCAATAAAGGATCTATAAAGTACTTCGCTGTAATGTTCTATGTTCTGTGAGTCTAACTTCATTTATCTGCCCAGCGGTTCCATAACGTCGCGTTGTGCACTGTAATGTTCTCTGTTCTGTGAGTGTAACATTCACTATTAGCCAAGCAGTTCCACGGAGGGTCTGTACTGCGCTGTAATGTTCTATGTTGTATTCGTATAACTTCCAGAATCAGCCAAGTAGTTCCATATACGTCCAGTACTGCACGTGATGTTCGATGTTGTATTAGTCTAACATCCGTTATGAGCCGAGCAGTTCCATAAAGGGCCTCTACTGCACTGTCATGTTCTATGTTCTATGAGTCTAACTTCTTTTATTCGACGAACGGTTCTAGAAATGACCCGTAGTGCACTGTCATATTCAAAGTTGCATTAGTCTAACTTCCTTTATTAGCCGAGCGGTTCTAAAAATCTCCTGTACTGCGCTGTAATGTTCTGTGTGTTATGTGACTAACTTCCTTAATCAGTCGAGCGGTTCCATAAAGGGTCTGTACTACGTGGTAATGTTCCATGTTCGATGAGTCTAACTTCCTTAATCAGCCGAGCGGTTCCAGAAAGGGGCTGTACTACGCTGTAATGTTATGTGATGTACCAGTCTAACTTCCTTTATCAGCCAAGGGGTTCCTTAAACGGCTTGTAATGCGCTGTAGTTATCGATGTTGGATAAGTCTAACTTCCGTTAACAGCCGAGTGGTTCCATGAAAGGCCTGTACTACACTGTGATGTTCTTGGCTCTAGGAGTCTAACTTCCTTTATTAGCCGAGAGGTGCCCTAAAGGGCCTGTACTGCGCTGTAATGGTTTATGCTGTAGTAGTCTAACTTCCTTTTTTCGCCAAAGGGTTCTGTAAATGGAATGTACCGAGCCGCAATTATCTCTGTTGTATTAACCTCACTTCTTTTACTGTCTGAGCGGTGTCCCACTGAGCCTGTACTGCGCTGCAATGTTCTCTGCTGTCTAACTTCCTTTATTAGCCAAAGGGGTCCGTAAACGACCTGTACTGTGCTGTAATTATCTATGTTTTATTAGTCTCACTTCCTTTATCAGCCAAGTGGTTCCATAAAAGAGGTTTAATGCGCTGTAATGTGTTATGCTCTATGAGTGTAGCTTCCATGATTATTAGCTGAGTTGTTTCAGAAAAGGGCCTGTACTACGTTGTAATATTCCATATTCACTGAGCTCAACTTCCTTTTTTAGCCGAGCGGTTCAAAACAGGGCATGTACTGCGCTGTCATAGTCTTGGTTGAATTAGTCTAATGCCCTTTATGGGCGTAAAATTTCCATAAAGGGCCTGTAATGCACTGTAATGTTCTATGTTGTATTCATCTAACTTCCTTTATCAGCCGAGGCGTTCCATAAGCGGCCTGCAGTGCACTATATTGTTCCACGTTGTACTAGTTTAATGTTTGTTATTAGCCAAGTGGTTCCATAACGCGCCTGTACTGCATTGTAATGTTCTATGTTCTATGTGTCTAACTTCCTGTCTTAGAAGAAACGTTCCATAAAGGGCTTATATTGCGCTGTATTGTTCTATGTTGTATTAGGCTAAATTCCTTTATCAGATGAATAATTCAATAAATTAATTGCACGGCGCTGTGATCTTCTATATTCTATGAGTCTAACTTTCTTTATTAGCCGAGCGGTTCCATCAAAGACCCGTACAGTGTTGTAATGTTTTACGTTCTATGAGTCTAATTTCCTTTATGAGACAAGCGGTTCCATAAAGCTGTGTGCTGCGCTGTCATATTCAATCTTGTATTACTCTAACGTCCGTTATTAGTCGAGGGGTTCTATTAAGGGCCTATACTGTGCGTTCATGTTCGAAGTTGTTTCAGACTAACTTCCTTACTCAACCGAGTGGATCTATAAAGGCATTGTACTACGCTGTAGTGTTCCATATTCTATGAGTCTAGCTTCATTTATCAGCCAAGCGGTTCTGTAAAGTCGTGTAGTGCACTATAATGTTCTAAGATCGGTGAGTGTAACTTTCAGTATTAACCGAGTAGTTCCATGGTAGGCCTGTACTGCGCTGTAATGTTCTATATTGTATTAGTCTAACTTCCTGAATCAGCCAAGCGGTTCCATAAAAGGCCAGTACTGCGCTGTGATGTTCGATATTGTATGAGTTAACATCCGTTATTAGCCGAGTGGTTCCATAAAGGGCCTATATGGCACTGTAATGTTCTATGTTCTATGAGTCTAACTTCATTTATTAGACTAATGGTTCTAGAAATGACCCGTAGTGCGCTATCATATTCAAAGTTGTATTAGTCTAACTTCCTTTATTCGGCGAGCAGTTCCATAAAGCTCCTGTACTGCGCTGTTATGTTCTGTGTTCTGTGAGAGTAACTTCCTTAATCAGTCGAGCAGTTCCATAAAGGGTCTGTACTGCGTGGTCATGTTCCATGTTCGATGAGTCAAACATCCTTTATCAGCCGAGCCGTTCCAGAAAGGGCCTGTACTACACTGTGATGTTGTGTGTTGTACCAGTCTAACTTCCTTTCTTAGCCGAGGGATTCATAAACGGCTTGTAACGCGCTTTAATTATCTATGTTGGATCAGTCTAATTCCCCTTAACAGCCGAGTGGTTCCGCAAAGGGCCTGTACTACATTGTGATGTTCTTTGGTCTAGAAGTCTAACTTCCTTTATTAGCCAATCGGTGCTCTAAAGGGCCAGTGCTATGCTGTAATGTTTTAAGCTGTACTAGTGTAACTTCCTTTATTCGCCAAAGGGTTCCATAAACGGCCTGCACTGTGATCTAATTACCTATGTTGTCTTAGACTCACTTCCTTTATCAGCCGAGAGGTTCTACACGGGAAGTGTAGTGCGCAGTAATGTTCTTTGTTCTTTAAGTGTAACTTCCATTACCAGCCGAGTGGTTCCATAAAGGGGCAGTACTGCGTTATGATGTTCTATGTTGAATTATTCTAACATTCTTTGTTAGCTGAGCATTTCGATAAAGGGCGTGTACTGCGTTGTAATGCTCTACGTTCTATGAGTCTAACTTTCTTTATTAGCCAAGCGTTTCTTTAAAGGACCTGCACTGTGCTCTTCCACGTTTGATGTGTCTAACTTCCTTGGTTAGCCGAATGGTTCAAGAAAGGGCCTGTAATGCGCTGTCATATTTTATGTTGTATTAGTCTAACGTCGTCTATTGGCTGAGCAGTTCCATAAAGGCCCAGTACTGCGCTTAATGTTCCATGAGTCTAAGATCCTTTATTAGACTATGTTGTATTAGTCAAATTTACTTTATTAGTCGAGCAGTTTCATAAGGGACCCGTACTGTTCTGTAATGTTCTATGTTTTATGAGTCTAACTTCAATTATTAGACGAGCGGTTCTAGAAAGCGCCCGTACTGCGCTGTCATGTTTTAAGATGTATTAGTCTAACTTCTTTATTAGCTGAGCGGTACCAGAAAGGGACTTTACTGTGCGGTAATGTTCCAAGTTCTATGAACCTAACTTTGGTAATCAGCCGAGCGGTTCCATAAAGACTCTGTGCTGTTCTATCATATTTTATGTCGTATTAGTCTAACTTCCTTTATCAGCTGAGAGGATCTGTAATGGATCTGTACTGCGCTGTAATTATCCATGTTGCATGAGTCTAACTTCCTTTATCAGCTGAGCGGTTCCATCAAATGTCTGTACTGCACTGTAATGTTCTATGTTGTATCAGTCTAATATCCGTTATTATCTTTGAGGAGAAAGTGAGGTCTGCAGATGCTGGAGATCAGAGCTGAAAATGTCTGGCTGGAAAAGCGCAGCAGTTCAGGCAGCATCCAGGGAACAGGAGAATCGACGTTTCGGGCATAAGCCCTTCTTCAGGAAGAAGGGCTTATGCCCGAAACGTCTATTCTCCTGTTCCCTGGATGCTGCCTGACCTGCTGCGATTTTCCAGCAACACATTTTTAGCCAACATCCATTATTAGCCTTGCAATTTCCATAAAGAGCCTGTACCGCGCTGTAATATTCTGTGTTCTATGTGTCTAAGTTCCTTTATCAGCCAAGAGGATCTATAATGAGTCTATACTGCGCTGTAATTATCTATGTTGTATTAATCTAACTTCCTGTATTAGCTGGGCCCTTTCAAAAAGGACTTGTACTGCACTGTCATGTTCTATGTTGAATTAGTCTAACGTCCATTATTAGCCGAGCATTTTCATAAAGGGCCTGTACCACACTGTAATGTGCTATGTTCAATGAGTCTAACTTCCTTTATTGGACGACCGTTTCCATAAAGGGTCTGTACTGCGCTGTTAAGTTATATGTTCTATGTCTCTAACTTCCTTTATTAATTGAGCCGTTCTATAAAGGCATGTACTGCGCTGTCATATTCTATGTTGTATTAGGTAAAAACAATGACTGCAGATGCTGGAAACCAGAGTCTAGATTAGAGTGGTGCTGGAAAAGCACAGCAGTTCAGGCAGCATCCGAGGAGCAGTAAAATCGAAGTTTCGGGCAAAAGTCTCCCCACCCCCAATCTCCTCTCACTTATCTCTCCACCCTTCAGGCTCTCTGCCTGTATTCCTGATGAAGGGCTTTTGCTCAAAACGTCGATTTTACTGCTCCTCGGATGCTGCCTGAACTGCTGTACTCTATGTTGTATTAGTCTAACTTGTTTTATCAGCTGAGCGGTCCCATAAACGGACTGTATTGCCCTGTAATGTAATATGTCCTATGAGTCTAACATTCTTTATTGGCCAAGTGGGTCTATAAAGGGCCTGCACTGTAATGGTCTATATTGCATTAGTCTAACTTCCTTTATTAGACGAGTGGTTCCATAAAATGCCTGTACTGCGCTGTCATATTCTCTGTTGTATCAGTCTAATGGCCTTACAATTGTATAAAAGACCTGTACCTCGCTATAATGTTCTATGATCTATGTGTCTAACTTGTTTGATTAGCTAGCGTTTCCATTAAGGGCCTGTAATGCGCTGTAATGTTCTATGTTGTATTAGTCTAACGTCCGTTATTAGCCGAGCAGTTCCATAATGGGCGAGTACTGCTCTGTAATGTTCTATGTTTTATGAGTCTAACTTCCTTTTTGAGACGAGCGGTTCTAGAAAGCGCCAGTACTGTGCTGTCATATTTGAAGTTGTATGAGTCGAACTACCTTTATTAGCCAATTGGTTCTATAAATGGCCTGTACTGCGCAGTAATATCCCATGTTCTATGAATCTAACTTCCTTAAACAGACGAGCGGTTCCATAAAGACTCTGTGCTGTGCTATCATATTCTATGTTGTATTAGTCTAACTTCCTTTATCAGCCAAGAGCATCTATAATGGGCCGGTACTGCGTTGTAATTATCTATGTTGTATTAGTCTAACTTCCTTTAGCAGCCGAGCGGTTCCATCAAGGGCCCGTACCGCACTGTAATGTTCTGTGTTGCATCGTCTAACATCCTTTATTAGCCTTGCATTTTTATAAAGGGCCTGCACCGCGCTGTAAAATTAGAACATAGAACATTGAAAATTACAGCACAGAACAGGCCCTTTGGCCCACGATGTTGTGCCGAGATTTGATCCGAAAATAAAATATAGTAACAACCTACGTACCCTCAACTCACTGCTATCCATGTGCATGTCCAGCAGTCGCTTAAATGTCCCCAATGACTCTGCTTCCACCACCGCTGCATTCACATCTCTCTGTGTAAAAAACCTACACCTGACGTCTCCTTTATACCTTACTCTTAATATCCTCAAACTATGACTTCTTGTACCAGTCAATCCTGCCCTGGGGAAAAGTCTCTGGATATTGACTCTATCGATTCCTCTCATTATTTTGTACACTTTGATCAGGTCTCCTCTCCTCCTTCTTCTCTCCAGAGAGAAAGGTCCGAGTTTATTCAACCTTTCTTCATAAGGCAAGCCCTACAGTCCAGGCAGTAGCCTGGTACACCTTCTTTGCACACTCTCCAAAGCCTCTGTATCTTTTCCATAGTAGAGCGACCCGAACTGGACACAACGTTCCAAGTGTGGCCTCACCAGGGACTTGTAGAGCTGCAGCAAAACCTCACGGCTCTTAAACTCTATCCCCCTGTTAATGAAAGCAAAAACACCATATGCTTTCTTAATAACCCTATTCCCTTTGGTGGCAATTTTGAGGGATCTATGTTCTTG
>NC_057758.1:7590765-7599478 GCF_004010195.1 Chiloscyllium plagiosum
TGATTCTCCACTGGCTGTCCCATGGTCTCCTGTTGATTGTCTGTGTTCAGTCCTTCTAGGGCTCAGTTAACTTGTTGGGCAAGGATCCTGAGTTTATATTTCAAATTAGCCATGTCAAGGACATTAACCGGTGAAACTACCGCCCCGTGTGCTGTGGCTAGATCATTAAGGAGTCCGCTTCTCTTTCATCTGTTAACTGCTGATCTGGGTTTTCCCTCATATTTTCCTGTCCTTCACCCCGTTAACCCGTGGGTCAGGTGGGAATGTAATCATTTTAATGGGGAAGGACCCCACTCCGGTAACTGTATCCCTGACGTTATGATTATGATTGGTATTAGTCTATGGTGAATGTTATTGAACAGGGTTTTCCCTGTGAATTTAATGACTAGTCGATTGCGAGGGCTCAATGTATGTGGGATAAGTTGGGAGAGGAGCCTTCACTCCTGGTCTCAGCCCGTTTTTAATTGTGTTCTCGAAGAATTCTCCCTGTTGGGACTTCCTGAGGCATCGCTGTCTGAACTCTAACCCCCTGTCCGAACTCTGACTCCTGTACAGGATGTGTGCTAGATATCCCACTGCCATGTAGTCGTTCTCAGGGAAACCCCACCAATCGCCCGTGATCCCTGCGCACCTGTAACACAATGTGGGAATCCCATTGTGTACACCAAGAGCTGATGGCTTCACCTCAATCCCACTGATTCCACAGAATGGATCCAGAGGGTCCCATCTCCACACACCGCGGTTCCTGGTGGGTCATACCACAGTGATCCTGGGTACATTGTTCTCCCTTGGGCATGTGCTACACCTTCCCATGCAGTCATTATAAAGCTCATACAGACATGCAATAAACACTCCAGAAGGTCACATCACTTCCTTGGAGTAACTGCTCCAGTGCACTTCACAAACAGAGAACAAGAGTCATTTCTGTAAATATCTTGGTCTAATATCTGACACCATGTCCTCCATGACGTTAGAAATTTGTCAAAGTATCGAATTGTCACCCATTCCTGGTCCCCCTGTGATTGAATAAATGGAGCCCGTATGCAGGATGTGATGTGGAGGGGTGGGCTCTCCCCCAGGAAGCACAATTGAATGGCTACTCCAAGACTATCATGCTGTCCCTGATTGGCTACCAAGTAGCAGCTTCCGCTATCATGTGGTTGGTCAACCTCAGTGTAAAGATCACAGGCTGTTTCCACTCCAGCTGCTGCTGACAGGATGGTACCATTGGTGTTAGTCCCCTTTTCCAGCCTTCCCGTTGCCAGGTGGGAATTTTGGCTGGCCGCAGTCCTGAATGAAATGGCTGGTTCAGCCACACTTAGAGCACAGTTTGGGCTTGGGCTTCATTTGGGAGAGTTCCCTTCTCCTGGGACAGGGACTTGGATGGAGGGGGAGTCCACCTGGGCTCTGTGCTGTATTCCTGCCCCTTCCTTTGCTGCTCCAGTTTTAGGAAAGGGGTGCGGAGCTGTAATAATTCCAGATCGTGCTTATGTGGCCTGATTTTCAGGATGACTGCTCGGCCCTTAACTCCTTTCCCATACAGTGATTAATTTGTGGAGGACCCAAGCGTCATTATAGGAGGCGTCTGAGGACCCGAATTCCGGGTGTCCCTCCCTCTTTCTGAGATATGGGAGACAAGAGATAGAAACCGGTTTCTCATTGCTAAGAGAGTGTGTGTCATATCCCCGAAAACGCAAACAAACTGGACCCAAAGTCTCTGGGTGAAGCTGATGGGGTGTTCCCCTTGTTGTGGTTCTGCATTTATGTAGCACGTCCATAGGGCCTGCCTTATCCTACGCTACAACAGTCAGGACCACTGTCTTCATTTCATCAAGGGACCCCCGCCGAACCGCTGGCCCTCAGGGAGGGCTGAATGGCCTGCTGGACAACAACCAATGATGATTAATTTGGTTTGTTCCTCAGTATCCAGTCCGGAATGACAGATTTCGGAAGTTCCCATCCAAAAAGTATCTGGGTCTGAGGGGAATGAAAAGGAGTCCTCTTTCTGGTGCTGCCCACGGCTGGGTGACTGCCATGGGTGTTGGGTGTGTCATGTGACCATCAGCTGTTTGACATGCGTAACTACAGGATTCATGGGATCTGGCTTGGGCTGTGGATCAGGGGTGGAGGCGAAAGGTGCGATTACCTGGGAGAAAAGCAGAGTGGGGGTACCCATCTGTGGGCGAGTGTGGATGTCTCCATGTGGGGCCTCTCGCTATGTCACTGGGGAGGGATGATCCCCAAATGCCCACATTATCCCATTCTTGGCAGAGACCTGGATCCCGACGGATTGTATTTGTCCCTGGCCCTTCCTACTAAGGCCTGCTGTACATTGCTCAGTGTTGCAGGCAGACAGGTCACATGCAGCTGGTTGGAACTCCCTACACTCCCCTTCCAGCTTGTCACTGTATTCTGAGGCTGCTTCACAGTCCCCAGTTGCCTTCCTTTCACGGGATTGGGCTCTTTCCAATTGGAACTGGAGCTGTCCCGTGTTGGGGAGGTTTTCCTGCAACGTTCTGTCCTGTTCCTTGTGGAAGAGCTCACGCTCTGACACAGTCTGTTTTTTTTTTCCCTGGAGTGAGCGAATCTCAGCTGCTATCTTCTGATCGGGGTCCTCCAGGCTATAGATTGCTGCAAGCAGGGTATGATGTTCTTCAGGAAGAATCGATAAAGAGACTTTTTTTGTAAACGGGTAGATGCTATAGGACTTTTGGTGTGATGGTGTGTAACATTTACAATCTGCAGCAGAGGGCGATCATACAGTGACTGTGTGTGTGCGCGTCTGTGTGATATTCACAGAGTCTTCCAGTGGGATATTGCTGTTGGTGAAACTGTCCTTGTAGAAACATCTTCAGCACAATTTGTGTCAAGCAGCTTCTTCCTAGCATTGACAGATGAACTATCGATGAAAAAGCAGAACAACCTTGGAAAATCCCCTGACGTGATGCTGGGAATGAAGTACATTTGTTTGATCATCTTACATTCAATTCTAACACATACTTCTGTTCAGTTCTCTAAACAAAAACTTCATTTGTATAATAATCTTGTGTGAAATTGTAAATACAGTGTGCTCAATTGTATGACGCATTTAACATCATTTGTATACACCTCAAGGTCATTAAGATTGCTGACTTTACCTGTGTGACCTCGTGTGTAGCAATATTGTATTCATTTGTAGAATAAACCTGTGTTCATTTGTTCAAACATCTTGTGTTAAGATTTGCGACAAATTGCGCTAATTTCTACAAATACCTTGTGTTAATTTATGCAAAGGTCTTGTGTTGTAGCTGTTCTGTGTTTGAAACTATAGCTTTGTGTCTGTGATCATTCCACGTCTGGGTCCAGTGGGGATGTGAGGATAGGGGCAGACTAGGACAGCCCTGGGCTAAACCATTGATCTGCTGCTGTCTCCCACACCCCTCTCTAATCGCATAAAGAACATATCATTGTTCTCTCACTCTCTGTCACTATGAACAACATTCAGGAGACAGTGTTCCTAATGAGATATTACCTATACCTGTCCATTGATGCCATGGGTCCTGTATGCCTATGCACTCTTGCTCCTACAAACCCCTTTGTGTCATTATCAGAGGGATGGTTAGTACGTTTTCAAATGACACCAATATTGGAGGGATACTGGACAGCGGATAAGGTTGCCTTAGAGTCCAATGCACCTTGATCAGGTAGGCCGATGGTCTGAGGAGTGGCAGATGGGGTTTAATTCAGATAGATGTGAGGTGTTCCCTTTTTGTAAGGCAAATCAGGATAGGACTTATACATTTAATGGGAAAGTCCTGTGGAGTGATGCCAAACAAAGAGATCCTGGAGTGCTGATTCACAGTTGCTTGAAAGTCTGGTCGCAGATAAACAGGACTGTGAAGAAGGCATTTGGCATGCTTGCCCTTATTGGTCATTGCATTGAGTGTAAGAGTTGGAATGGTATCTTGCAGCTGTAAAGGTCATTGGTTAAGCCAATTGGAATCCTCTGTTCAATGCTGGTCTCCCTTCTACGGGGAAGATATTAAGAAACTTGAAAGGGTTCAGAAAAGATCTACCGGCATGTTGCCGGGCGAGAGGTTTCGAGCTAGAGGGGAGAGGCTGAATTTGTTGGAGGCGATTTTGCCTGGAACATTCGGGGCTAAGGGGGAGCCTTGTAGAGATTTATAAAATCATCGGGGTATAGAGAAGGTAAATAGCCAAGGTCTCTTTCCAAAGATTGAGGCGTCCAAAACTAGAGGGCAGAGCTTTAAGTCGATAGGAAAAAGATTAAAACGGGTACTGAGGGGCAAGGTTTTCACCCAGAGAGTGGTGCTTGTATGGAACAAGATGCCAGAGGACGTGGAGAAGGTGGGTACATTGCACCATTTAAAAGGCATCATGCAATGCCCCCAAATCACCAAGGTCTGTTTTTGCACATATAACTGCCATACACTGCAATGCTGAAAACGGAAAACTTTTGTGAAATATGTTTTATATACAACAAAAATAAATGTTATCATTCGTGTTATGTGACTATCCATCTGCACACAGCAATGTCCTTCAAGGACACAGCAGTCTTCCGAGTGATTGGTAAGCTCTCTACAAAGTCGTTCAGTGCCCCCTTGCCGCCCCCTTTCAGTTCAATGCCCACCGAAGGAAGGCCAACGCCCCTCAGGGGGTGCTTCCGCCCCCATTGAGAAGCACTGGTTTAGAGGAAAACAGGATTGAAACAGGCCCTTTTTCCCAAACTGCTCCATGCTGACCATGTGCTTGTTCCAATTGCCTACAGTTGGTCCATGTCCTTCTAACCCCTCCCCGACCATGTACATCTTCGAATTTATTTTAAACGTTGTTATTTTTCCGTCCTCAACCACTTTCGCTGGCAACTCATTCCATTCACTCTCTGCGTGAAGAAATTGCCCCTCAGGTCCTTCCTAATTCTTTCCCTTCTTACCTTCAGTCAATGCTCTCCAGTTTTTAATTTTCCATCCCTGGGAAAAAGGTTATAAACATTAATCCTATGTCAGCCCCGCATGATTTTATACACATCACTAAGGTCACCCCTAATCCCACTCAATCCAAGGAATTAAGTCGTATACTAGCCAACCTCCCCCTATAACTCAGGCCTGTTAATGCTGGTAACATCTTCGTAAATCTTTCGAGTATTAGTTATGTCTTTACTGTAACTGGGAACTGAACACAATACTGCAACCGCACCAATGACTTATACAGCTGTAATACAATGTTCCAACTGCTGTACTCGTTGCTTTGACCAATGCTAGATGTTTTCTTCACCACCCTGACTACCTGTAGCACCACGTTCCAAGACAATGTACTTGCACTCCTGGGTCCCTCTGTTCCACAACACTGTTCAGGACCTTATCATTTACGGTATAAGTCCGACCTTGGATTGACTTTCCAAAGTGCAAAACCTCACATCTATCTCAATTGCATTGTATTTGCCAATCCTCAGCACACTTCCCTGCAATTTGTGACAACCTACCTCGCTCTCAACGATACCTCCTAATTTTATATCATCTACAAACTTACTCATCATGCCTTGTACATTCACATCCATATCATTTCTGTAAGTAACAAATACCGAAGGGCCCAGCACCGACGCCTGAGGCTCACCACTAGCTACAGGCCACCAGTCCAAGATATGACATCCAACAATTACCCTCTGTTTGCTACCATTGAGTCAATTTTGAATCCAATTAGCTCGCTCTCCCTGTATGCCATATAACCTAAAATTCACGATTAGCCTGCCATGCATCACTTTGCCGAAGGCCTTACTAAACTCCATATACAGAAAATCCACTGCCCTGAATTTAACATTGGAAACATGCAATGACCAGGAATCGAACCTGGGTCAACTGCTTGGAAAGCAGCTATGCTAAAAACACTATACTAACATTGCTCATTGTGGGCTTCTAAATGTTCATTGATGAAGAAGGTGAGGATGGTTAGACCTAGAATATTTCCAGGGAGGTTCTTGCAGAGATGTCTTGAAAGTGAAATTGCTGACATGAACAATGACAACAGTCCTCCTTCTTGCTACTTTGTGCTGCAACCAGCAGAGAGTCTTCTCTGGATTCTCATTGACTGTGGTTTTACCTTGGCCTGCTAGTGTCACACTAAGTCAAATCATGCCTTCTCCTCTGAGTCCACTTCATTGAATCAAGCTGTAATCAATAGCCATTGTGGCACCTAAACTTGCCATCAGTAAGCAAGTTATTGCTGATCAGGTATTGCTTGATAGTCCGATTTAATGACACCTTCCTTCCCTTCCACTGTTAGAAAATGGACAGACGACCCGTTCATTGACAACATCAGATTTGCCCTCATATTTCTGTGTAAAATGTGCCTGGGTATTTTTTTCACATTCTCGGTCCATGCCAGTGCTGTTGCGCCATCAGAACACTGTGACCTAGCAGGCGACAGGTTTTCGATATTTAACTTGTCAGGATCCACAACCTTTCAGTATCCAGTGCCTCAAGTAATTCTGTAATATCAGGGATGCTGAATTGGCTGGATACTGGGATCTGTGAACATGGGGACCTCAGGAGGAGGCTGAAATGGATCAATGTCTTGATATTTTTGGTTGAAGATTATTGCAAATGCTTCAGCTTTATCTTCTGCCCTGATGTCCTGGGCTCCCCTATAACTGAGGGTTTAGTTGTTAGAGAACAGCCTTCTCGCCCAGTGGTTTAATTGTCCACTATCTTTTATGACTAAATGTGCCAGAGCATAGAACTGTAGAACATGGATGTGATGCAAAAACTGAAATTACTGGTGTAACACGGCAGGTCTGGCAGCATCAGTGGGGAGAAACAAGACTTTCATTGGTTGTGTGATCACTTAACTCTATCTGCCACTTGTTGCAGACAAATGTTATCCTGTTTTGTAGCTTCACCAGGTTGGAACCTCATATATTGGTTTTCAGTGCTGCCGTCTGTATGTGCTGTTGTACTCTTCATCGAACCAGTCTGAAGCCTTCCTATTCAGATACTCACCCAGATGCCTTTTCAACGTTGTAATTGTACCAGCTTCCACCAGAGAACCATAGCGTCAATAAGCATGGAAACTGACACTTCGATGTATCCAGTCCAAGCTGGATGTAATCCCAAACTGAACTGATCCCACCCGCCTGCTCATGATCCATCTCGCTGCAAACCCTTCCTATTCATGTATCCATCCAAATGTCTTTGTTCCATACATACACCACCCTTTGCATGAAGGAATTCCCTCTCAGTTCGCTTTGAAATCTTTCCCCCTCACTTTGAACCCATGCTCTCTAAAATGTGGGGCAGGCAGATTGGTGACAATACTTTTGAACAGTCCCAGCTCAGTCAGCAGGTGGTGCTGCTGAGCCTGTCTTGGTGATTGACACTGAAGCCTCCCACACATCGTCCATTCTCTGTCCTTTCCCATTTCAATGTTGTGCTCAAACAAGGAAATTCGAGGGATGTGTTAATTGATAATCAGCAGAATGATTCTGTGCCCGTGTTTAATCTGAGGTTTCATGGGGACAGAAATCAATGCTGAGCACCTCCAGGGTACTCCCGCCCACCCCCTCGACTGTATCTTACAGGGCTGCTGCCTCTGCTGGTTCTATCCTGACAGTGGGACAGGACCTGCCCTGAGATGATCATAGTGTAGTCTGGGACATTGTCTGGAAAGTGGGATTCTGTGAGTGTGACTATTTTCGATTGTTACATAGAACATAGAACATAGAACAATACAGCACAGAACAGGCCCTTCGGCCCACGATGTTGTGCCGAACATTTGTCCTAGCTTAAGCACCGATCCATGTACATATCCAATTGCCGCTTAAAGGTCACCAAAGATTCTGACTCTACCACTCCCACAAGCAGCGCATTCCATGCCCCCACCATTCTCTGGGTAAAGAACCCACACCTGACATCCCCCCCCATACCTTCCACCCTTCACCTTAAGTTTATGTCCCCTTGTAACACTCTGTTGTACCCGAAGAAAAAGTTTCTGACTGTCTACTCTATCTATTCCTCTGATCATCTTATAAACCTCTATCAAGTCACCCCTCATCGTTCGCCGTTCCAACGAGAAAAGGCCTAGCACTCTCAACCTATCCTCGTACGACCTATTCTCCATTCCAGGCAACATCCTGGTAAATCTTCTCTGCACCCTCTCCAAAGCTTCCACATCTTTCCTAAAATGAGGCGACCAGAAATGCACACAGTACTCCAAATGTGGCCCAACCAAAGTCCTGTACAGTTGCAACATCACTTCACGACTCTTGAATTCAATCCCTCTGCTAATGAACGCTAATACACCATAGGCCTTCTTACAAGCTCTATCCACCTGAGTGGCAACTTTCAAAGATATATGAACATAGACCCAAAGATCCCTCTGCTCCTCCACCTTACTAAAAACCCTACTGTTAACCCTGTTCCGCATTCTTATTTGTCCTTCCAAAATGGACAACCCCACACTTGGCAGGGTTGAACCCCATCTGCCACTCCTCAGCCCAGCTCCGCATCATATCCAAGTCCCTTTGCAGCCAACAGCAGCCCTCCTCACTATCCACAACTCCACAAATCTTCATATCATCTAAAAATTTACTGACCCACCCTCTTCCAAGTCATTAATAAAAATTACAAACAGCAGAGGACCCAGAACAGATCCCTGCGGAGCTCCACTTGTAACTGGACTCCAGGCTGAATATTTACCATCTACCACCACACTCTGACTT
>NC_057758.1:7600707-7617004 GCF_004010195.1 Chiloscyllium plagiosum
CTTTCTTCAGGTTCCTTCTGGCTATCCTGTATCCCTCCACTGCTCTGTCTGAACCCTGTTTCCTCAATCTTATGTAAGCCTCCTTCTTCCTCTTTACAAGACAGTCAATCTCCCTCGTCAACCAAGGTTCCCTCACACGACCATCTCTTTCCTGCCTGCCAGGTACATACATGTCAAGGACACATTGTATCTGTTCCTTGAAAAAGTTCCACATTTCCACGACATCCTTCCCTGACAGCCTATGCTCCCAACTTATGCTCCTCAGATCCTGTCTTACAGCATCGTAATTACCCTTCCCCCAATTATAAAGCCTACCCTGTTGCACGCACCTATCTCTCTCCATAACCAAGGTGAAAGTCACAGAATTGTTGCTGTATTCGTCTGTGAGAAATATACTGCAAGTCAGGTTTAAGCTTTTTACAATAAAGAGTCAACCCCACTTTATTTCTTTGAATCTTAATATCAAAACAAAATAAATGTTTTTTTTCAGTTGAAGATTATTCACTCCAATAACCAGAATATACACCTACTTGTTGCTAAATTTAGTAACTGTCGTAACCAGCTGATTAATGTTCAGTTTAATAACCGCACTAAACAGCTGATTCATGTTCAGATGAGTAAAAACATGGTCTTTGCACTGCAATAGACATCAAAAATACGATTGAAAAGGCCAGAATCTAAATGTAGTCTTGCTGGACCACGCTGGCATCTCCAGTAAAGAGTGACCAGCTTCTAAATATCTCCAGACAGCTCCCAAACTGGATATGGACAGTTGTTCAAACATGTCTTCACAACAGACAACATAGAATCGACCTTGAACAAGGGGGAAGTGCATGGAGCAGATTGGTCAAAGGACTAGCACAAGGCTCAGTGCAATTTTCACCATTTATGCAAATGAACTGCCAATGACCATGTCTGATAAGTTTGTCCATACTGATGACAACTAGTGTGCCACATAAGCTTTATAATACTCTACTTTGGAGCAGATCCTTATTGAAGTTATTAGAAAAGTGATGGATTACATGGCATCTTACATTGAATCCCTCATCAACAATATCCAGTGCATGTCAGCTCCACAATCCCAGTGTCCAAACAGAATTGTGCATCGACATTGATGGCCAGCATGATCCCAAATAACATTTTTGTGTGTGACTCACACTTGAAATTTTATGAAGATGTTTTCAATATTATATTGATCATTAACAGGAAAGTGTCATTGTTGAAGATCGTAAATCCTTTGATCATCGTCACTTGATTGTCCAATAAACAAATCCACCCATTTGTTTATTTCTATTTTAAGACAGAAATCTAATGAAAACATAGAACACAAATGAGTCTGGTTATCGCACTCAGGATTGAATTATTATTTAACCGAAAGCACTTTGAAAATATCCAACTATTTTTTCCGCAGAAATTCCACATCTAATTAGTTTCATGACAATAATGGAAGTATGTTTCCAAATATTCCAGATAGGAGGGCATATCACGTTGGTTTTATCTATCTCAAATGTGATTAATCTGAAATATGAATCTCAGTGTCCATGTGCAGGACATAGACTTATAATACCGTTATGAAGAGCTATGAAATAGACAGGAAGGAGGCTGGGAGAACACAGCAAGCCAGGCAGCGTCAAGAGGTGGAGAAGTTGATGGTTCGTGTGTAACTCTTCTTCAGGGCTGGACTACCAGCAGGTGGAGATGTCAACTTTTTGATTGTCTCTAATGAAGGACTTTGTCGCAGAGATACTTATATAATGGCAATATATTTCCAAATCAGGATGATGATTGACTTGGAATTGAATTTGTAGTGCACGGTGATCCCATGTACCTGCTGCTCACGTCCTTCGAGATGATTGTCGGTTTGGAAGGTTTGATTGAGGTACTTTAGTGAATGTCTGCAATGCATCTAGTAGTTGGGACATATTGCTGATACTGAGAGCCAGTGGTGGAAATAAGATGGTTGTGGTGGCCGTCAAATGAACTGTTTTATCCCGGATAGTGTCAAGCAATCATCTCGACAAACGGGGAGTGTTCCACCACACTCCTGACTTGGACCTTCCAGACGGTGGACAGATGGAGGTCAGAAAGTGCATTATTCCCTGCAGTATTCCTAGCATCTTCCCTGCCTTGTCACCATTATATTTAAATGGATAATCCAGTTCAGTTTCTGGTCAATGTTAATCTCATGATGGTGATAGTTGAGGAATGAGCAATGGTAACCCAAATAAACATCAAAGGATGATTGTTTGATTCTCTGTTGTTCGAGTTGATCATTGTCTGGCATTTATGTCCGTGTATGCTGTTTGCCACTTTTCGTCCCAAACCTGCATATTGTCCAGGTCTCTCTGCAGTTGGATAAGGCGTGCTTCAATATCTGAGTAGTCGCAAAAGCTTCTGAACACAGTGTAATCATTCGCTAATATCTCCATGTCTGACTCAATGATGGAGGGACGTCCATTGATGAAATTACTGAAGATGGTCAGGCCTAAGACACTTTTTTGAGGAACTCCGACAGAAATGTCCCGTAGCTGAGACGACTGACTTCAAGGATACACAACTTTCTTCTTTTCTGCCAGGGATGACTCCACCCAGTGGAGAGTTTCCCCCGATTTCCATTGCGTCCCATTTTGCTCAGGCTCCTTGAAGCCACACCAGGCCAAACACAGCCTTGATGTTAAGTACAGTAAGACCCGTCCCACCTCTGGAATTCGGGTCTTTCTGTCCATATTTGGACGAAGGCTGTAGTGACGTCAGGAGCTGAGTGGTGACACTGAGCAAGTTGTTGGTATGTAGCTGCTTCTTCATAGCACTGTTGATGAAGCTTTCATTCACATTTTCATGATCGATATCACATGGATTGAGTGGGAATTCGCTGGGTTGGCTTTGTCCTATTTTTATGCACAGCACATATCTGGACACATTTCCACTATCTCAGGTAGATGTCAGTACTGTAGGTTGTTCTGGAGCACATGTCATCAATCCCATTGTTGGGGTGTTGTCAAGGCTCCAGCCTTTACCCACTAGAGTAGACCAAGATGGATCAATCCATCAGCATTTCTGTCTGAAGAGCTTAGTGAATGGGTTTACCTTATATTTGCAATGACTTACTGGGCTCAATCATTGTTGATTATTGCAGATATATGTGGAGCCTCCTCCTCCTGCAATGAGTTGTTTATTTGTTCACTATCATTCATGACTGGAAGTGACAGGACAGCAGGGTTTAGATCTAATATGTCGGTTGTAGAATTCATTAGTTCTATCTGTCACATCCTGTTCATGCATGTCGTGAATGTGTTGGTGAAGACCACTGCTTGGAAGTCATTGGGAAGCGGGCGGAGAATGGTGAAAGAATTATGTGGGCATTCACATTTGAGGAAGGTATCCCATAATCCTTCACAGTCCACAGAGTCAAAGTCTTGAAGATCGACGAAGGCCACAACTAGGGGTTGCTGCTGTTCCCTGAACTCTGCTTGGATTGTCACACTCTGACAATCCTGGCCATTCAGCCTCTTTATGGGCTGAAACTACAATGAGACTCGGAAGGAGCTCGTCTGCCAAGGGAGGAAGGACTGAGGAGGATTCTCATGATGACCTGTCCCTTTGGGAAATCTCTCTGCACAGTTGGACCTGTCTTCTTTCTTGAGGTTGGTCACAATAAAGGCGTCTCTGACATCGCCCAGTATGCTCTCTTCATTACATAAAACGATGGTGAGGTGGAATCATGTCAAGAATGACTCTCTGCCATAGTTTAGTCCTTCACCTGGGATTCCATCTGTGCTGGTGGCCTTGAAGTAGTTATGTTGTTGGAGGTGTTTTTGCTCTCAGGGTGGGTTGGAGTTTTGCTGAGATGGCGGTGGATAGTGTGTTATGGGATGGTGTCAGGAACACTTGTGCTGAAGGGTGTGAATTGGTGGAAGAGGTCCTCGATGTACACACTCCTGCGGGTGCTGACTGCCTCTCAGTCTTTGATGAGGCAGTCTCTGTGGTTGGGTCTCAGTGGGGTCACTCCCTGGGTACTCGCGCTGTAGATGGATTTGATTGCACTGAAGAAGCCACACTCATTGTGGCTGTCAGTGAGTCACTGACTCTCCTGCCGACTGTCTCCATCCACCATCTATTTAGTCTTTAGTTCACGGCTTCTTTGTTACACCTCGACCTTCAGTTGCTTCTCCAGTTGTTTCCTTTAGCTGGAGTTATGGTGGAGCTGCCGGTTCAGGAATACCTCAAGTTTGAGGTCTCGGATATTGTGGATCTCCTACTTATTCTCACTGAACAACTCCTGGGGTTTCCTGGTCGAGAGACCAAGGATCCCCACACAGCTGCTGACTGTGGAGGGGTTTAGGATGGACCAGATGCTGTGGGCAATCTGTGACTCAGGTATCTTGGTCATCATCAGGTCTGCTGTGAGTCACTGCATGAGAAACACTTCCTTCAGCGGTATAGCGACAATTCCAGGCTGGTGTGGAATGAGTCTTTTGTATCCTCCATTGGGTATAGATTCAGGGCAGAGGCACTGACGGCTGTAAGGTACTGCTTCTGGCTCAAGATGTGTCAGAGGGTTATGACGTGCTCATTTACTGCACAGGGGGATTTGTTGGGATATCTGACTGGTTTGTTCGTTATGGTGAAGCTTATCCCATCGAGACAATGCTCTGTGTTTGCTTTTCCAGAAGGTGTAACCGCCATCTTGTTCTTTAAATTGGCTTTCTCCAGCCAGTCATATCCCACTCATGGCGGTGATGTCAATGTAGTAATGCTGGGCGATGGGAACAGTATATCATTCAGGGCTATTTGTGAGGTGTTATCCATCAGGTTCCTGATGTTCCAGCTCCCAGATTCATTTGTAGGTGGGGCAGAGTTTGGATGGAATCTGCCTGTTTGTGGATCCCTTTCTTATGGAGTGGTCTTTGCACCCCAACCACCACACGGTCCCAATGGAGGTTGGTCTGGAGCCAATGGCAGGGAAAATCCGAGAGAACTGAAGCCCAGGCTCTGCTTTAGGATCTTATTGGGCTTGTTGGAACAGGGACTGGACAGAGAGTGCTTCTGTTATCACCAATTAATTGAGGGACAAGAAACCTGTGATGAAACTGAGCAGGTGATTTTTCCTGTTTCTGAAATACACACTTCTGAGTGTATGAGCAAAACTATTTGTCCTTCTTAAGGAGTGTCTGAAGGAGATTCTCATCACTATAATTACCGAGCAGACTGTGTCTGCCAAGACCATACATGGAAATGATTCTTGGACACTGCCTTCAAGATTCACAAAACAGAATGAGAGATGATGCTAATATTCCATAGCTCATGTCTTACGTTCCACGTCAACAACAAAACCATCCTTTAGACGCAAGATTTTATTTATAATTTCAGAAAGAAAGCCACTGCAGAGTGAGTGTGAGTGTCTATGTTTCTATATTACTGATGGGTAAGTTAATCATGGATTGTGTTTTCATTCAATAAGGTGTGTTTAGATTATAAATGTGTTTCTTTGAAAACTCCTGGCTGATCAATCACTATTTAAATCTGACAACGATCAGTTGTTTAATTTGCTGAATTTGCTGTATCCCAAGTTTGAACCACCTCGTCCATTACCGGAGTCTAATTGCTCTCCCCTGTGCAACTTATCACCCTGAACTGCGCCCCCCCCCCAAAGTTCCTCCATCATACACACATCACATATTAAATCCACGCTGAATCTCTAAACATGTACAAAACCCTCCTCCATCAGACAGTCTGAGTGGACCGGAGGCAGACAATTAAAATCAATGAAACTACCCAGAATATACTTCCAAAGCCAATTGAGAAGCTGCAGGAGATTTCACATGACACAGTGAGCAATGATGGTGGAAGGAGCGAGTGTTTGTGGATATGCGTCCAATCAAGGGGCTGCTTTGTTCTGGATCATAACAATCCTCTTCAGTGATGTTGGAGGTGCATTCATACAGGCAAGTGGAAAAATTTCCATCACACTCCCAATTATGAATTGTAGATGCTGAGTAAGCTCTGGTCAATAGAGAATAGAAGAGGTCAGCAGCAAGTTACTCTCTGCAGGATTCCCAGCATCTGAACTGCTCTTGGAGACACAAGATTTGTTTGCCTTCGTTTGTTCAGTTTCTGATCAATGGTAACTGTCGGGAACTTAATATCGATAATGTCAATAAAACACAAGGATTTTGCTCAACATCCTGGTACTCCCCTGTCATGAACGTTGCCCAAGTCTTGCAATATTTGGACATGGACTACTTCGGGAATTGAGCAGCTTCAAATGGTGCTGTTCGTTTTGCAACCATTAGTGAGAGTCCTACTTCTAACCTCCTGATGGAACAAAGAACCAACTGAAGATGGTTGGGTCAAGGACACTCTCCTGAGGAAGGGCTAGGCTCCTTGATGCCTAACTCAGTCAAATGTGTCCTTTACATCAACGGCAGTCACTCTCACTTCACCTCTGGAGTTTCTCTTCCTTGCCTGCGCCAAAGTTGTAATGAGGTCAGGAGGCAACTGACCATGACTGAAACTATACTGACAGCCTGTGAGCATATCATAACTTTGCAAATACTGCTTGATAGTGATCCTTTCCATCTCTTTGGTAATCATAGAGAGTAGACAGATAAAGGCTATATGATTTGGATAATGTTTCCCTCCTGTTGATGCATGAGGACATGATTGGGAAATTTGCCCCATTGTCAGATTTATCCCAGATTTGTATCGACTCCTGCCCCAATAAAGTATTAAAGTTTTATTGCATCAGATCAAACGAGGGCACGGTCACCTCCTATTGATTCCCAATGATTTCCACCCTTTTCTCTTTCTGAAGTGTTGCTTTGACTGTTTTACTGGAAACATATCATTGTGGAGCACTTTCATCCACAGACCAACTGTAAACAGCTTCTGTCTGTATCTTCCTAAAGTCTTATACCATTCTCTTCCTTGGTCGCTGGATCATTAATTTGTGTGGCATCTGCAAAATGCGAAGGTATGTCCTGAGAACCCAAGTGTAGTGTCATAAGCCAGCTAGACCTCACGGAATAAGAGTTCCCTGGGTGGGGCTGTTAATCTGCTCCAATCAGGGAACCCTGGCTTAAAGCAAAAAGAAGTGCCAAACATCCTGACACTCTGAGAGTGTCAAGGACATTTTCACTGTCAATAAAAGGTGACTAGTGATTGGATAACATCCTCTGTAGAGTTATTTCACCAAGTCCAGAAATGTTCTGAAAAAAAGATGCCACCAGTAAGTCTCTGTTGCCAGGAGCACACATTGGGACGTAGTGTCTACAATGATTGCCATTTTCAGCCTGTTATTTTCAAAGGATCGATCCTAAGAAACCAGTGCCGCTGAATTTAACGTTGTAGTCTATTTTATCGCACTCAGCAAGAACAGGTTATGGAATATTAAAGATCTAAAATGAAGAGACTTAACCTGACTTATATAACATCCATAACCACATTCCCAAAAAGCAACATGAGCACTGTTTTCCTCTCCCTGTTCCAATCAGGCGCTTTTCCCCGTATAGACATTGAACTTTCAACCATATGGATCGCTAATCAAGGCTGTTACCATTTCCTCTGCTCTGTTCTTTTATATTGCTTGTGTCACTCTGAAATCTCAGTGTTTATCAAATCTCCATTGACATTTGGTCCTGTGCATAGTTCCAGGACTTTGACAGAGGGCTAGAGAAGGAATCATCCTGGTTCCAGACGGCAGTTCTCTCACACAGAGAGAAAGAGAGAGAGAGAGAGAGAGATAGAGAGACAGAGAGACAGAGAGAAAGACAAAGAGAGTGATAACTGGTGGGGAATTTAATCGAAGGATCATCTCACCTCTCTACACCTCACACCAGCCATCCAGCCAACTGAGCTAAGCGAATCTGACTTATGATATTATGACTGAAGGAAGGTCAGTTATACAGTCACTAAAGATAGATAAGCTGAGGGTACAATCTTGAGGAATGCCTGCAGTGAAATCCTGGAGCTTATACGGCTGACCTCCAATAAGACACCAATTTCTGTGGGTCTGAATTCACATGTAGATTAGAACACTTAAGGAGAGCAATGTTCACTCCCTAAAGGACTTTAGTGAACGAGATCGATTTTATGGTAATTGACAATGGTTTCATGGTCAACATTAGAATTATAATTCCATAGATTTATTAAATCATAGTTCTGACACTTGTCATGATAGTATTTGACCCAGGGCCATGATAATAGTTTGGATGTATTTGAAAATGAGTCATTTTCATGGCTCGTTTCCTTGCTGATTTTGCAGAAACAAATCAGAGCAGGACGTATACACTTACCGGCAAGATCCTAGGAAGTGTTGCTGAACAAGGAGCCCTTGGATTGCAGGTTCATAGTTCCTTGAAAGTAGAGTCGCAGGTAGGTAGTCGCAGTGAGGAAGGCATTTGGTATGCTTTTCTTTGTTGGTCAGAGCATTGATTATACCAGTTGCGAGGTCATATTACAGCTGCACAGGAGATTGGTTAGTCTGGTTTCGGAATATTATGCGCAATTCTGATCTCCTTCCTATCGGAAGGATATTATGAAACTTGAAAGCGTTCAGAAAAGATTTACAAGAAAGGGTTGGAGTATTTGAGCTATAGGGAGAGGTTGAATAGGCTGGGAATGTTTTCCTTGCAGCATCGGAGGTTGAAGGATGACCTTATATAGGTTGATAGCTCATTTTAGTTCACTCATATGTGGGACTTGGAAGTTGCTGGCTGGCCAGCATTGATAGCCCAACCCTATTTGCCGTTGTGGTGAGCTACTTTCTTGAATCGCTGCAGCCCACTTGCTGTGGGTTGGCCCATATTACTGGTAGGGACAAAATTCCTGGAATTTGATCCAACAACTGTGATGGAACAGCGTTATGTTTCCAAGTCAGGGTGGTGAGTGGCCTAGAGGAGAACTTACAGGTGATGATGTATGCAAGTATCTGCTGCCCTTGTCCTTCTAGATGAAAGTGGTCGTGGGTTTGGAAGATGCTGTCTAAGGATCTTTGGTGAATTTATGCAGTACATCTTGTAGATAGTACACACTGCTGCTACTGAGTGCTGTTGGTGGAGGGATTGAATGATTCTGGATGTGGTGCCAATCAAGCAGGTTACTTTGTCCTGGATGGTCTCAAGCTTCTTGACTGTTGGTGAAGCTGGACCAATCAAGGCAAGTTGGGATTTTTCCATCACACTCCTGACTTGTGCCTTGTAGATGGCGGATAGTCATTGCAGTGTGAGGAGGTAAGTCACTCGCCGCAGTATCCCTAGTCTCTGACCTGCTCTTGTATCCGCTGTGTTTATGTGGTGAGTCCAGCTGAGTTTCTGGTCAAGGATAATCCCAAGGATGTTGATAGTGGGGGATCCATTGATGGTAATACCATTTAATGTCAAGGGGCAATGGTTAAAGTATATCGTATTGTCGATGGTCATTGCCTGGCATTTGTGTGGCGTGATTGTTACTT
Source organism: Chiloscyllium plagiosum (assembly GCF_004010195.1). Taxonomy (NCBI): domain Eukaryota; kingdom Metazoa; phylum Chordata; class Chondrichthyes; order Orectolobiformes; family Hemiscylliidae; genus Chiloscyllium; species Chiloscyllium plagiosum. The sequence goes on from NC_057758.1 coordinate 7,610,159, forward strand.
GCCACTTGTTGGCCCAAGCCTGGATATTGTCCAGATCTTGTTACATTTGAGCACGTATTACTTCAGTATCTGAGGAGTCGCGAATGGTGCTGAACACTGTGCAATCGTCGGCGAATATCCCCACTTCTGACCTTCTGACAGAGGGATGGTCACTAAAGAAGCAGCTGAAGATTGTGGGTCCTAGGACTCCTGCAGAGATATTCTGGAGCTGAGATGACTGACCATCCACAAGCACAACCATCTCCCTTTGTGCCAGGTATGACGCTAAGCAGTGGGGTGTATGCCCCCCATACCTATTGATTCGTGGTTTGCCAGGGCTCCTTGATGACACACTTGATGTCAAGGGCTGTCACTCTCACCTCACCTCTGGAAGTCAGCTGTTTTGTCCATGTTTGAACCAAGGTTGTAATGAGATCAGGAGCTGAGTAAGGTTTGTGAAACCCAATCTGGGCGTCACTGAGCAGGTTATAGCTGAGCAGGTGCTGCTTGATAACACTGTTGGTGATCCCTTCTATCACTTTACTGATGATGGAGAGTAGACTGATTGGGCGGTAATTGGCCGGGTTTGATTTTTCCTACTTTTTCTGTACAGGACATAACTAGGCAATTTTCCACATTGTTGAGTAGATGCTAGTTCTGTAACTGTACTGGAAGGGCTTGGCTAGGGGAGTGGCAAGTTCTGAAGCACACGTTTCCAGTACTATTGCCGAAATGTTATTGAGGCCCTTTGCCTTTTCAGTATCCAGTACTGAAATCATGTGGAGTGAATCGAATTGTTTGGAGACTGGTATCTGTGATGCTGGAGACCACTGGAGGAGCCCGAGATGGATCATCCACTCGGCACTTCTGACTGAAGATGGTTGCATATGCATCAGCCTTATCTTTTGCACTAATGTGTTGAGCACCTCCATCATTGAGGACAGGGATAATTGTGGAGCCTCCTCCTCCTCCAGTGAGTTGTTTTAATGTGTCCCACCATTCACAACTGTTTGTGAAAGGACTGCAGAGCTTAGATCTGATCGTTGTGGATCGTTGAGCTCTGTCCATCACTGCTGTTTATGCCTTTTGGCACGCAAGTAGTCCTGTTTGGTAGCTTTACTGGGTTGACACCTCATTTTTATTTACGCCTAATGCTGCTCCTAGCATGCCCTCCTGCACTCTCTATTGAACCAGGATTGATCCCTTGGCTTGACGGTAATGGTTCAGTGGGGGCTATGCTGGGCGACGAGGTTGCAGATTATGCTGCATTACAGTCCTGCTGCTGTTGATGGCCCACAGTGCCTCATGGATGCCCAGCCTTGACCTGGTAGATCGGTTTGAAGTCTGTCCCATTTAGCGTGGTGATAGTGCCACACAACATGATGGAGGGTATTCTCAACGTGAAGGTGGGGCTTGTCTCCAGAAGGACAGTATGGTGGTCGCTTTTACCGATACTGTCATGGACAGATGTTTCTGCAGCCAGCAAATCAGTAAGGATGAGGTCAGGTATGTTTTTACCTCATGCTGGTTCCTTCATCACCTGCTGCAGACCCAGTCTGGCAGTTATATCCTTTAGGATCCAACCAGCTCGATTAGTAATGCTGCTGCCAAGCCATTCCTGGTGGTGGACATTGAAATCTCCCAACCAGAGTGCATTTCAAGGACTCCCAGAGTGACTCCCTCCCAATTGTATCCCACTGTGCCGATACCTCTGCTGGGTCTGTCCTGCTGATGGGACAGGATATATCCAGGGATGGTAATAGTGGTGTGTGAGGTGTTGTCTGTTAGGTAAAATTCTGTAAGAATGACAATGCCAGGCTGTTATTTGCCTCGTCTGTGAGACTGCATATGGGACCAGAAGGGTTAATTCACCATAACCAACTGTATCACTGGATGCTGCGACGGCTTTTTCAGCTGCAGCCTCGGCGCGCAGGTATAAAGGCAATCCCGCCGCTACGGGATCTAGTTTAGCTGAAAAATATGCCACCGACCTCAATCTACCCACATGATCCTGCAACAGCACAGATGTCATGCAGCCACGCATCTCATCCACCGTTTGCATAAAAGGCTTGTTTGGATTCGGAACGCTCAGTGTAGGCGTAGTTTTGAGCGGCCTTTTTAATTCAGCAAAGGCACACTCGGCCTCTGGGGTCCACTGCAACGGACTCAGGTTCTGCAAACCTTCTCCATGAGCTATATCACTTAAGGGCCTCTCAAGGGTTGCATAATGTGGGATAAATGTTCTACAGTAAGAGTGCATGCCCAAAAAGGATAGAAAATGTTTCTTCGTGTGAGGCTTTGGAATTTGCTGGATTGCTTGAACTCTGTCCTGACCAATAGCCTTCCCTTGTTCAGATATTAAGTGACCTAAGAAATTCACCAGTTGTTGTACAAATTGTAGCTTTGTGAGATTGGCTTTGTGCTCTTGCCTTGCTAGATGTCAGAGCAACGCAAGGGTATCCTTCTCACATTGTTCCTTTGTTGGTGCCGTTATCAAGCAATCATCTATATATTACAAAACTGCTGACCCCGGTGTTAGAGCAAGACTCTCCAGACTCCTACGTAGAACCTCATTATACATGATGGGGGACTCACAGTAATCTTAACAAAGTCGCGTGAAGGTCTATGATTTCCCTTTGAATGAAAAAGCGAACTAGAATTGACTGGGTGCACCGCTATATTAAAGAAGGCATTTGTTAAATCCACAACAGTTGCTGCCCGGTGGAATTTGAGCCAATATAGTATAGGGATTGGGAACATTTGGGGGGCGCGCGGGGGACAACAGCGCTATTGACTGCCTGCAGGTCTTGAGCAAACTTCCATCCCTCTGGTTCACCAGAAACGATTGCCTTTTTGACTGGAAAAATGGGGACAATCCCTTGTGAAAAATGGTGAATTTTCACCAGGGATCATCACTCCAGCCTTTAAGAGGGACTCAAATACTGGAGTAATTCCTTCTATGGTTTCGGGTTTTAATGGGTATTGTGGTCTGCAATGACAGAACTCAGACATTGGGGTTATCCTTATGGCTCACAGCCCTGTATGAGCCCCACATCATGTGTGCCCTTCGCCCACAATTCGTCGGGACCATTTTTAATCTTGGGTCCGAGACTTCTCTCTTAGGGAAACGCCAGGATATCCCCCTCAGCTTTTCAGGGCTTGCGAGGATTACCTGGACTGTCCTATATGCCTGTGTTATCCAAGTTAGTTTCTTTTTATATGCTCGCATATCTGCATTGAACTAGACACCCACATCGTCCCTGAAGACCGAACATTTCGTTCTTTGTGCCTTTAGCACCCATGGTCCCAAATCCTGCCGCCTGTCACTAGACGCCTTCGCCAGTGACACGAGAGGAGCGGACCCTTCTACATCAAAAATATCGGATCTGTTTGCTGCTACAGATACCGGAGATAAGTCCACACTGACTGCACATCTGTGATCACTCCAATAAAAATCGCACAATAACAAATGATCTGGTCTAACCAATCTCCTGAACCACTCCTTCTCATATGGTTCGTCAGGGCCATCATGGTGTATGTGAGCTGTATATTGCAGTATATCCCAGCAAGAAAATCGGTGTTAATAGGATTAACAGGATTGCTTGCTTCCAGGGTGAGTGAATTGCTCACTGATCTTATCACTCTCTTGTCTAATTGACACTCATCAGGGTTCGTGGGTCATATTTTACAGCCTGCCCTGGTAAATCCTCCCTTTGAATTATCTGCTAACCCGTCGGAGGACTGACCAAGTCCAACCCCAGTCTCACTATGAGATCCCGAGCCATCAAATTTAAAGGACAAAACTCCAATAACAAGAAGGAAAATTGGAAAGTTTCCCCGTTAGCAGGTTTGCAAAATGGGGGCGCAGAAAATCTCTCCCGCACCACGACTTTGGATGCACCCATTGTGTTCAGGAACCTTTCACTCATCTTTATTTTTGTCGATTGTCTAAACTTGCTAAATGTAAGGACTGAATATGTTGCCCCTTTATCTACCAAAAGGTAACTGATGTACCTTCCACATATAACATAGAGGTTGGCATTGACTTACACACATCATCGTGATATTGGACACACCTGTCCACACTCCGCAATCTCAGTGCTCAACGTAGAGGTGTGGCATGTCTCAGTTCCCATTAAGTTAGTAGAAGCGATTAGTATAAGCGAGTCTTCGTTGCCAAGCATAAAGGAAAGAGGCTTACCTGTACTTTGTGGGCTGCCCACCTCCACCTCATCCTTCCCCTGTCAGACACCCTGTCATTCAGCCTCCGGGGCCGATTTGGACTGTCTGTGCGGGCACTGCCTCGCAAACAATGCACCCGCCAGATCGACCTCTGCCAGCACCTCTTCCACGACCTCCTTTTCTGCAACAGTTTGCTCCAACGGCAGGGTGACCATCGTTTTGGCCATTTCATCCTTAATTCCATTGAGGAAGCTGTTCCTCAGGTGTGCTTCATACGATGTGATTTCTGCTGCCGTTATATATTCAGGTGGTCTCAGTCCACTATGGGCATGATGGCCTTCAGTGAGGCGCGTAAGGTACTGGGACACTTACTCACCTTCCTGTTGTTTACACATTGCTATATTGGTCATGTCCATTCGCACTGAGAATGCCTCCGTACAGACAGTTGCCAGCGCTACAACGAAAGCATTAACGTCTCCATTCTCTTCTGCTTGCGTGTTGGCTACTCTGGCAAGAACATTTACAACTGGTCAGTTATACTTCTCTTGGACTTCTTTCTTCGATCTGTTGGGGGTACGAATTGCTATCGGTGACCCAGCAGGCCCAGAGGCAGTGGCCGCTGATGTGGAACTTTCGCCAGGCGGATTTCGTATGGGAGCTGCAGGTCTCGGAGGGCAGTTGTCAAGGTCAGGGTCTGAAACAGACTTAAGGCACTTTACAGCTTCGTTAGGTTGTTTTCCGCGCGCGTCTGCATGTGCACTGGTGTTTGTACACGTATTTGATCTATCTTTTACTTGAGATTTTCTTTCTCTGGTATCAGCTTCAGCCTTCCGCATGTGATGAGCACTCCAATTCACAGTTTCTATTTTTCCCTTCCTTTTCTCCTTCTCTCTCTCCTCCAACCTCGACCTCAATATTTCCAGCTGTCTTTTACTAAAACTTCCTCCCTCTGGAAAACCAGATTCCTTAATCCACAATTCTAACTGCTTTACAGATTCCGGGCCGTATTTATTTAGCACGTATTGTATATTTGGTTGGCCATTCCAAGTCCTGTGTGGACTCTCCCTTTGTTTGCTCTTTCCGAAGCCCATTTTTAGTACAACTGGAAATGTGTTCAGCTCTCTATCTCTCTCTCTCGTGGTACCATTATCTTTTTCCTTTGACTTGACTTTACCTCCAGAGGTCCCCTCTCGCATTGGGTGCATCTGTCTCAATGCCTTGGTTTTCATAAACCAAGAAACCACGTACACAGTCCGTCTTAGGCGAGTCCAACTCCGCCAGTGGTGGTTCCAAGTCTAAAACCAGCCATAACCTTGTTGTCTCCTAAACACTCTTGAGATGGCAAACCCATTCCCTAAGGGATTTTACTCTAATACCACGCGATAGATCACTGAAATCTTTTCCTGCTGTATTTATTCTCAGAGAATAAATACAGCAGAATTACCTTACCCACGACTCTTACCCTGATCTTATTTGATTCGAAACCCGGGCGTTAGGGCGATCCACAGATTCCCAGTCCTCTCACGCAAAAGGGCTAATTCAGCCCTTTAAGTTGCTGGCGCCTGCGCCTCCTGCGAATTAGATTAGATTACTTACAGTGTGGAAACAGGCTCTTCGGCCGAACAAGTCCACACCGCCCCGCCGAAGCACAACCCACCCATACCCTTACATTTACCGCTTACCTAACACTATGGGCAATTTAGCATGGCCAATTTACCTGACCTGAACATCTTTGGACTGTGGGAGGAAACCGGACCACCCGGAGGAAACCCACGCAGACACGGGGAGAACGTGTAAACTCCACACAGTCAATCGCCTGACGCGGGAATTGAACACGGGTCTTTGGCGCTGTGACGCAGCAGTGCTAACCACTGTGCCACCGTGCCGCCCACTTCAGAATCTCACCCAGTCGCGGGGTCCCGGACTGAGTCCCCAAGTTTACTGTCATGGAAATTAAATCGACTTGACTCAATAATTAGCAAGACCAAAGCAAGGGTCTTTATTAAAAATCTTGCAAGATTGACTCATTACACTAAGTCAGATGCCTCAATGCAATGAGTACCGAAAAATTATACAGACGCCTGCCTTATAACATTCCTTATCACACTCTCAAGGGCAGAGATTGGGGAAACTTAAGTTGTTATCCTCTCATCCTCTGGTCCGAGACATAACAGTTATTCAGCTTTCGCTGCAAGTTTACTGTCACAAGGTCGAATTGAATGTTTGCAGAATTCAAACAAAGATAAGCTAACTGCAGACTTTCATCAAACCATCGTTTTACAAAGCTCAGTGCAGCCTTGATTGAAAATTGACTCACTCTCTTTAAATTTCACAATAAATGGATAATTAATTACACAGTAAATGGATGATTTTCCATTACAGACGTCTTGGAAAATGTCCATATTACAGAGGAGTAAGAACTGATGGTCTTGAAATGCATAAAAGTGGATAAATTCCAAGGACCAGATCAGGTGTTCACAGAAACTCTGTGGGAAGCCCGGGAAGTCATTGCTGGAACTCTTGCTGATATATTTGTATCATTGATAGTGAGAGGTGAGGTGTTGGAAGGCTGCCGGTTGGCTAACATTTTGCCACGGTTTAGGAAAGGTGGTAAGGACAAGCCAGGGAACTATACACCAGTGAGCCTGAGGTCGGTGGTGTGAAAGTTGTTCATGGGAATGCTGA